>NC_057009.1:6489936-6577653 GCF_000002595.2 Chlamydomonas reinhardtii | reverse complement strand
CCTGCCCCCTCCCCCCTCACCTCCCCAGGCTGGCTGCAGCAGTGGGCCTGCTCCCGCTCGTTCGGTCTGGGCACGCGGCTGCCCTGGGACCCGCAGTACCTGATCGAGTCGCTGTCCGACTCCACCATCTACATGGCATACTACACAGTGGCGCACATGCTGCAGGTGGGGGCGAGAGGGGGAGGGGAGGGGAGGGAGAGGGAGAGGGAGCTGGGGAAAGGAGAGGGGAGGGGTTGTAGATGCCAGCCCAAACTAGACCGAACCCAATGCAATAGAGCGAGGAGGAGAGCCTATGCTTTGACGACAGAGCGGGAGGGGGGAGGGGAGGCCTGAGTACCCGGCAGCCCCAGGCAGGACTGGTTACCTGGTCGGTTAGGGGGGAAGGACAGCCGCAGCCCTGCCTGCCCCCCATCCCCCTCTGGCCCTGACGCCCGCCCCTGCCTATCTAACCCACCTCCACCTCCACCTCCACCTCCACCTCCGCCCCCACCCCCCGCAGAAGGGCGACATGTACGGCAAGGACCACAGCGGCATCACGCCGCAGCAGCTCACGCCCGAGGTAAGAGGGTGGGGTGAGTGAATGTGGTGTCAGCGGTCCTTAAACCCTTCCCCTCCACAACCTGCATCAACCCCCGTGTCCCGCTGTCGCACTGCCAACCTGTCACACCCCCACACACGCTACTGCCATCCCTTGCTGCCATCCCTAAATGGCACACGCTACGGCCTCCCCTCCCCCCTCCTCCTGCCCCTTCCCCCCTCCCCCTGCCCCTTGCTACGTCTAGCAATTTTTCGCGTCTTCTCAATCAACCATGAATGTAACCCCTCTCCTTCGCCTTCCCTCCCCTTCCTTCCCTTCCCTTCACTCACTGTGTGTGTTCAGGTGTGGGACTACGTGTTCCTGGGCAAGGAGGCGCCGCGGGACTGCGCCATCAGTCCCGAGCAGCTGGCGGCCATGCGGCGGGAGTTCGAGTACTGGTACCCCTTTGACCTGCGCGTGTCGGGCAAGGTGAGTGAAGAGGGGGAGAGGGGGCAAGGGGAGGAGAGGCAGAGGGGGAGAGAGGGGGATGGGTGGGGGTTTCGTTTTGAAGGGGCATCGGCGAAGTCAAGACGAAACGCACACACCGCTGCTCCCAGCTTCGCATCCCGACGCTATCCCTCACCCCTCACCCCTCATGCCCCCCCTCCCCCCCCTCTGTACCTGCCTACGACTTCACTTCTTAATTAATCATGAATGTAACCCCCCCTCCACCCCGCCCCCCTACCCCCACAGGACCTGATCCAGAACCACCTGACGTTTGCGCTGTACAACCACACCGCCGTGTGGGCGGCCGACAAGGCCAAGTGGCCGCGGGCCATCCGCTGCAACGGACACCTGCTGCTCAACAGGTGGGGGGGGGGGAAGGAGGGGAGAGGGGGGGGAGGAGGGGGAGGGGGAGGGGGAGGTGCTGGTCGGTTGCAATCCTTCAGTCTGGGGGAAGGAGCATGGAGGCAAGGAGGGGCACAGGGGCTCGTCAGGAGTCCGAAACGGCGGTGCGATGAGGGCCGCTCACTCGCCTCGCCTTGCCGCCCTCGCCACCCGTTCCCTTCCTGCCCGCAGCGAGAAGATGAGCAAGAGCACCGGCAACTTCAAGACCCTCAATGAGGTGGGAGTAGGGGGGCTGGCGGGCGGGCGCTGGGGGTAGGGGCCAGGGGAGGGGGGAGAACAGCACTCGAGCGTGTGGGGGCGATGGGTTTGGGTCACGGCCATAGAGCTTTGGATGCTCTGGCGGCGCGTCGCAGCGGACCTGTGGACTTTCCTCATCAACCCCTGACACACACACACACACACTTCCTCTTTTACTTCTTCACACACACTCACACACGTGTCACACACTCCCTCCCCACTCAACTCTCTCTCTCACACACACATACGCACTCTTATCCACGCTAACGCGCACACAGGCCATCGGCGAGTACTCGTCCGACGCCATGCGCTGGGCTCTGGCGGACGCGGGCGACGGCATGGACGACGCCAACTTCGAGACCACCACCGCCAACGCCGCCATCCTGCGCATCACCAAGGAGCTGGCCTGGATCGAGGAGTGCCTGGCGCCCGGCAGCGGTGAGGGGGGAGAGAGAGGTGTGGGGTGGTTTGGGGTGTGAGGGTGTCGGTGTGTGGGTGAGGGGGTGTGGGTGTGGGTGTGGGTCTGGGGTGAGGGGTGGGGTGTGGGTGAGGGTGGGGGTGGGTGTGGGGGTGGGGGTGGGGGTGGGGGTGGGGGGGTGGGGTTTTTAGTATTGGCTGGCATTTACAACACCCCACGGTCCCTCCCGCCCTCGTCCCCCCCAGGCCTGCGCGAGGGCCCCGCCGACCTGCTTGCGGACCGCGTGTTCGACAACGCCATCAACATCGCCATCGCCGCCGCGCGCGACGCCTTTGAGCGCATGGCCTTCCGCGAGGCGCTCAAGGCCGCAGCCTACGACCTGGGCAACGCCCGCGACGTGTACCGGTGAGGCGGGCAGGGGGCGGCTGGGGTGTGTGTGTGTAAATACCAGCCCAAACTAAAACAAAACCAACTAAAACGATAATACATATGGGGGGTTGAACTTCACGGACATCGGTAACAGCGCATCTGCTAATTACCATACCTGGCTACGCCTTCACTTCTTCATGGAGCATGAATGTATCCCCGGTTCCCCTCCCCTTAACTAGTCATGAATGTAACCCCCGTTCCTCGCCCCGCCCCGCCCCGCCCCGCAGCCTGGCGTGCGGCCCCGAGGGCATGCACCGCGACGTGACGCAGCGCTACATCGAGGTGTCCACGCTGCTGCTGCTGCCCTTCACGCCCCACACCTCGGAGCACGTGTGGCGCAACATGCTCAAGAAGGAGGGCGCCGCAGTCACCGCCGGCTTCCCCACCGGCGCCGAGCCGGACACCATCCTGCAGCGCGCGGCGGCGTACGTGGAGGACCTCATCCCCGCCATGCGCAAGGTGGGTGGGGGGGAGTGTGTGTGGGGGGGGGTGAATGTGTGTGGGGTGGGAAGGGGGTCTTTGAGTGCGTGGATGTGTTGTGGGTGTGGGTGTGGAGGTGTTCCGGCGGCTAGGGCTGTTACGAAAGCAAATACTTTGGAGAGACGCCCCCCCCTGCATCCCGTCACGCGCCGCCCCTCCCTCTCCCGCCCCCCCCCCCATGTCGTGATCCATACCGTTTGCATGAATGGCTAAAAACCCTTAACTAATCATGAATGTCTCCGTCCAACCAGGCCATCGCCAAGGCCGAGGCGCCCCCCAAGAAGAAGGGCCCGGGCCCCGCCGAGCCGCCGCCGCGGGTGGTGGGCGCGCACGTGTTCGTGTCGGAGCGCTTCGTGGGCTGGCAGGAGGCTGTGCTGCGGGCGCTGGCGCCGCGCTTCAACGCCAAGACCCGGGCGTTCGCGGAGGACGCCGTGCCCGCCGTGCTGGAGGCAGCCAAGCAGGTGGGGGGGGGGGCGTGTGCGGGTGTGTGTGTGGGGGGGGGGGCGCTCGCGTGCCGCGCGCGGGTTTTCAGCAAACACCCTCTAACGCGTGATATACTCCCACGCCACCTGGCCACCTGTCCCCCCCCCGCGTCCCCTCCTGCGCCATTGCAACATCAGCGTCGCCCCCCTCCCCCCTTGTCTCGCCCCTTGGTTGGGTGTAGTTGGGGTATTTACAACCTCTCATCCCGTTCCCCCTTCTCCCTCCCTCCCTCCCTCCCCCCCCAGGACTCTGCCATGTCCTCCATGGCTGACAAGCAGCTGAAGCAGGCCGTCATGCCCTTCGCCAAGTTCAAACAGGAGGAGGCGCTGGCAGCCGGGCCGCAGGTGCGCAGGCGGCGGCTAGGGGATGGAGGCGGGGGGGAGGACGCGGGTGTAGGGCAGCGGGAGGGCTGCGGGGTTGGGCGAAACTCGGGTTGGGGGAAGCTGGGGGGTATGCAGTGGGGTTGGGGCGGAAGGATTGCTGGCAACTCCCCTGATCAACCCTGTTCAGCCGTTGTGGCTGGTGCTGTCACCCATCTCCTCCCAACCCCTGAACCGCATTACCCTCCCTCCCTCCTGCCCCCTCCTCCTCCCCCCCCCCCCCGCCGGCTGCTGCTGCTCAGGTTCTGGACGTGAAGCTGCCGTTCAGCGAGGTGGCGGTGATCAACGAGTCCATGGCCTACCTGCTGCGCAGCCTCAAGATCGACAAGATCGAGGTGAGGGGAGCAGCATGGGGGAGAGTGGGGGAGCGGGGCTGAGGACGTCGGATGTGTACAAGTGGACCTAGACGAAGCGAATATAGCACTTCCAGGTTCCACAAGCGTTTGCCGCTGCTGCCGCCGCCTGCCGCCTGCTGCCGCTGCAGGTGCACCTGGCCACGGACGCGGGTGTGCCGGAGCTGGCCGCCAGCGTCAAGGCCGACCTCAACGGCGCCTACCCCGCCAGCCCCGTGTTTGGCTTCGTCACCGCCGCTGCCGCCGCCGCCGCCGCGCCCGCGCAGTAGAGCGGCTGTGGTGCATGGAGACAGAGCGGGCTGTGGTGCAAAGGCAACAACGGGGCAGAGCGTGTGGAGGCGGCAGCGGCGTGCAGTGGTGCCCGCGGGGCGAGGGATACGAGGACTTGGAAGCCGCGCGGGTGTGAAACGAGGAGTGCAGACAGGAAGCTGTGGACTTGGGTGTGTGTGGAGGGTGCGTGGCGAGGCGAGGCGACCAAAGTCACCACCGGAACGGCTGTGTGGACGACGGAGGAATGGAGGTACAGGGTGGTGCAAATACACGGACCGCGTGCGTGCGTGTGTGGGGGCGTGGGGGCAGGTTAGGTTACGGAACGCAGCGAGCCTTGCGGGTGCTCGTGCAGTGCCTCCAGCCTCCGCTGCCTGGAGGGCGTGGGAGGCTGGTGACACGTCCAGGGCGCGCAGATGTGGTACTGCGGTAGTGGTGGCTTGAGCCTTTAGGTGTGGTGATGGTGGTGCGAGGTGGCGGTTGGGCAGGTCGGCACAGGTAACCAGGTAGGTCGGCTGCTAGCAGGTGCGTACCGCGCGCGAGGTGTCAAGGTGATCGTGCAGCCGGGGGTGCTGCGGGGAGCGCCGTGCGGTATGGGCACCGGCCCACGCGTGTGTACGTGTTTGTGGTGCTGGTGAGGGGCAAAGGGCTGCTATCGCACGTGTGCGCGGCCAGTGGAGCCGCGCGGGTGTTGCAGGCGTTAGGGTGCTGCGCCTGACGCTGCATACCATGTATCACCGGCAACGCACGGAATGCGTGGGGCAGGAAGAGGAGGAAGAGGAGGTGGCTGGTCGGACGCACATTGACACATTAATGGACTGGGTCTAAATGACAGGAAGCGACACTTGCTCTCACTGGTCCGAGACAGCGCTGCCGCCGGGGTGGGGCCAGCAGGGGCTATCTAGCAGCTCGCCTATAGCCAGGGACCCCGCACGTGTTGCCACGACAGTGACGACACAGCATCACCCGGCAATGCCCGCATCGACACACGCACGCGTTCAAACGGACCTGCCTGTCCATGATACGGTATATGCGGCGGATCCCAAACCCTGTAGGTTGGCTGGCCGTTGAGCCCCAAACGACTACCGTACCACTGCGGGCCCTGTGTACCAGCGGTACAATGTCTGTGCCAGTGCACACAGCCTCGACTTGTAACAAGGCGCCTGGTTGCGCCGTTGTTGCGAAGAATCCCACGCCCTGAAGCCTGGCACTACCCCAGTCGGCCCAGCGACCATCACGCCCGACCCAGCCCACCAGGCGCACCCCCTTGTGTCCTGCTGCGACACGCAAACCGGCCCACGTCGGACACACGCAAGGGGGAGGTGAGGGTTGTAGATACCAGCCCAAACTAAACCAAACCCAAATGCAATATAGCAAGGAGGAGAGCGTGGCCGATGCTTGACAACGGAGTGGCACGGAGGTGTGTGTGTGGGGGGGGTCCCACAACCACACGGCGCCGCTACTGCCGTTCCGACCACTGCGGCGCCCAGGCTGTAGCAACGCACCGCACCATACGTGTCGCAAGGGGCGCCGCCACCACCACCACCAACGTCCGCGCCACAGCTACTACCGCGTACCGTCTCCTCCGCCTCCTCCACCGCCTCCTTCGCCGCCGCTTTCTTCGCCGCCGCCTCTTTCACCGCCTCCTCCTTCACCGCCATCTGCCGCCGCCTACCCCTGCTACCGCCTGCCTGACAGGGCGAACCGCCGGCCCTGCTGCCGCCGCCCGCGCGGCCCCGGCCCCGACTGCCCGGCCTGCGCACCGCCCTCGAAGGGCCAGGCGGTGCCCAGGCGCCTGCGGAGAGTGGGGGCAGGGGGCGGGGTGGTATGTGTGTGTGGTCGAAGGGTAGGTCAAGTTTGGGTGGTTGCGAGGTGAGGACAGTGGGAACAAGGTAAGGGCGAGCAATGGAGTTGGGGTTTATGGGCGGTGGGAATAACATGCCCGAATAGGTCCAATTTGTAGCAATAGGTCTCACTTTCAAGGAGTAGGTCTCATTTGTCAAGGAATAGGGGTGCGGGTTGCGTGGAGGGGTGCAACATCCATGCGAGGAGACAGGGCACCGCGTGCCAGTGCACACAGCAGCTCACCCGCCGTGCAGGGCCCCACTCCCCCCTACGGTACCCGGTGGCCCCACCCCGGACGAGCTAGCAATTCAAAACACCGTGACTCACTAGCCCACCCCGTCATGAGTGCATGGGCAGTTCCCCCCTCCTCCTCCCTTCTTCAGCAGCCCACCGCCCCCCACCTCCCATCTCCCACCCCCTGGGATCTCTGCCCCCCCGGGGGGTACCGCTTTTCCAAACATCCTTGCAACCCCCCCCCCTCACACACACACACCACCCACCTGCGCAGGTCTGGCGTCATGGCCGCGCTCATGGCGTGATGGCGCAGCACCGCCCGCGTGTCGCCCGCCAGCCGCCCACAGTCCAACACAACCACCGTGCCGCCGATACTGCTGCTGCTACTGCTGCTGCCGTTACTGCTACTGCTAGTGCTGCTAGTGCTGGTGCTGCTAGTATCGGTGCTGATAATGCCGTCGCTAGCGCTGGTGCTAGTGCTGCTGTCGCTGTTGTTGCTAATGCTTGCATCAGCTCCGCTGCTGCTGCTGCTGCTGCTGCTGCTGCTGCTGCTGCTGCTGCTACTGCCGTGGTGGTGGTGCGGGGGCGCCGTGATGGTGGGCGGGTGCGGCTCCAGCAGCAGCCGCAGGAACTGGTGGGTGACAGGGTGGGCGTTGTAGGGGGTGGGTGGGTTGGTTTGATGGGTGGCGACGGGGGACACTAGTGGTGGTCGGGACATGCGTACGTAGAGTGGCGTGCGATGATGGCAATGATGAGGATGAGGATGGGGCGGGGCGAGGGGCGGGGAGCATGGTAAGTCGGCTCCCCCTCCATTGCGTCCTTGACCAAAGTACCCTGGCAACCCCATCCATCACCAATCTTCCCTAGACAAACATACACGCACAGTCTTTGTGCTGGATTTTCCTTGTAATCTATAACGCACACGCAATCGTGCGGTCACAAACGCACCTGGGACGCATCCGCGGGCGCTGTCCCCGAGGCGGGTGCAGCGGCGACAATCGCCTCCGCCAGGTGAGCCAGGCTGCGCACCTGTGGCCGTGTGCGTGTACGGTACAAAACACGTACGCATGCCGTACACACACATGTCAGGGAGAGGCTGACGCCATGGGTTGGGTGAGCAGCTCAGGCCCATCGCCGTTCTCGCAGCTGTGCGATGAGAACCGCCATGTCAGGGCCCCGCCCCCGCCACGCCCACACCATGTCGTCATGGCCCCTCCACGTCCACGCCACCACATGACCCATTCGCGACACCCCCCTTCCTCCCCCCCTCCCACTCCTCCCCCCTCCCACTCCTCCCCCCCTCCCACTCTCCCCCACCTGCCCTGCCCCCTCCCCCTTCCCTCCCCCCCTCCCCCTGCCCCCCTCCCTCCTCCCCTCCCCACCTGTTGGCCGTTCACTGCCGTCACACGCCGCGGCGCCCCCCGCAGCTCAGCCGACCAGGCGGCCGCCTCGCCCGCAGCCGAGGCCCGCCCGCCGGATCCAGATCCGGATCCAGATCCAGATCCGGCATCTACCTCCACCTCCACCACCTCCTCATCGCCCTCCTCTTCGTCATCTTCCTCGTCGCCGCCGCCGCCGCACTCGAGCACCTCCACCAGCAACACGATCTCCTCCTCGCCTGCAGCCGTGCGTGTGTGTGTGTGTGTGTGTGTGTGTGTGTAAGAGTGTGTGTGTGTGTGTGCAGGAGGGCAGGGGAGCGGTAAAGGGGCAGGAGGGGCGCGGGGAGGGGGCAGGGGGCAATGGCGTGGCGTGGCGTGGTTGCAACAAGCTGGGGTAGCGTCTGCGGGTGGTGGTGGCGTGGCTGGCTGGGGACGTCGGAATGGCGCAGGCATCCCCTCAGCTCTCTGCGCCTCCATACCACAAGCTGAAAATTTGTTTTGCATTCTCTGGTGAAAACCAACCCCTCCCCCCACCTGCTGCACACACAGACAAAGACACACACACAACCTCCTCCTCCTCCTCCTCCTCCTCCTCCACCTCCTCCTCCTCCTCCTCCTCTTCCTCCTCCACCTCCTCCCCCTCCTCCTCCCCCTCCTCCCCCTCACACAGCCTCCCCCTCCTCCTCCTCACACAGCCTCCCCCTCCTCCTCCTCACCTGGCGCCGCCGGCATGCCCCACTCCAGCGCCCCCAGCACCGGCACCAGTCCGCTCTGCAGCTGCCGCGCCGCGGCCCGACCCATGTGCCGCACCGAGCCGCTGCCGGGCAGCGAGCCCACCATCTGGTACCTGGGGGGTTGGGTGGGTGGGGTGGGTGGGGTGGGACGAACAGGAAGGAGCGGCGGGGGCTTGCAAAGCTGGTTGGAAAAGCGGTACAGGATGCACTGAAGACTCCAAGGGGAGGTGAGGTGGGAAAGTGTGGGCCAGGCCCCGTGAGCCACGTGCGGCAAGGCTACAGATCCTGCAGTAGGGCTGCCGCCACGGAAGCAGCCACAGCCCACGTACCCATACCCCCACCGCACCACCCCCACCACCCCACGAGCTGTCAACACGTGCGAGCTGTCATTGCAACAGGCCTGCCACGGCCCACGTACCCATACCCCTCCCACCCCCACCACCCCCCCCGCCCCCCCGCCGCCCTCACCAGTAGGGCAGTGTGAAGGCCGCGAACACCAGCGGACCAGCCACCAGGAACTGAGCCCGTCGCGGCCCGCCCGCTGCAGACACGGCACCCGCTCCCGCCCCTCCCGCCGCCGCTCCTGCCGCCGCCGCCGCCGCTCCCGCCGGCCCCACGGACACAGGCAGGTAGGGCCAACCGGCGCCGCGCAGTGTGACGGGCAGCTCCAGCACCTGCCCCTGCCGCAGCACCTGCGGAGGCAGCAGTCAGAGGGCGGCAGTAGCAGCAGTAGATGCAGTAGCAGCAGCAAGACAGCAGTAGCAGCAGCAGGACAGCAGTAGCGCGAGCGGCTTCAGCGCTGGACCCTTGTGCTTTGCGGCGGAACACTGACACACGCGTGCACAAACACACGGCTGCTGGCAAACTCCATGCCGGCAGGCGGCAGCCCCGCCCCGGCAGCCCCGCCCGTGTGACCCCCGCAGCCTCAACCTCCTCCCCCACTCCCTCACCCCCAACCCCTACACCCCGTCACCCCCACACGCGTATCCTGTTCCCAATCTTTTTTACCTTCCAGCCCCCCCAACCCCCGCACCCCCTCAACCCCCTCAGCCCCCCACACACACACTCCGTCTCACCGTCAGCCCCAGCTGCTGCCCCACCCGCCCCACCGCCGCCCAGTGCCCGAACAACACACGCTGCCCCTGGCCCCGCCGCCCCCCAGAGGAGGAGGAGCCGGAGCCGGAGGCGGCGGGTGCGGAGGCGGCGGGTGCGGCCAGGGCTGTGGTGGCGGCGGATGCGGCCAGGGGTGTGGTGGCGTCGTCCGACACGGGCCGCCCGCCCACCGCCAGCAACACGTCGTGCACCTGAGCATGGGGGGTTACATGCATGAGTGGTAGACGGTAGACCATTGTGGGGAACATCGTTACCGACGGGGGGTTACATTCATGACTGGGGTGGGGGGGAGGTGGTGGTGGGCGGGGTGGGCGGGGGGCGGCAGACAGGAAGCAGATGCGCAGACGTGTCCCAGGCACACACATACACACACGCACACACGCAGACATCAAGTTTTTGACAGGTAGTCGAAATTTACTTCGGCGTGTGGGCGGGTCTCTTGTACGGTTCGTTGTCCAACACACACACGCCCGCACATGCAAACACATCAACGCCCGTCCGCACCTGCACAACGCCCGCCGCCGAGCCGGTAGGGTCCACTCCCGTGACCAGCACACCCGACCGCCAGGCCTGCGCCGCACTGCCGCCGCTGCTACTGCTGCCTCCGCTGCCACTGCCGCTGCTACTGCCGCTGCTACTGCCGCTGGCGCTACTGCCGCTGCTGCTACTGCCGGTGGCGGGTAGTCCGAAGGCTCGCCTCAGCGCCGGCGACTCCATGCGCTGGTAGCGAATGCCCAGCCGCGGCCGCCCGTCCAGATACAGCAGCGGGGAGGAGGAGGAGGCCGATGAGGCCGAGGAAGAGGAGGAGGCGGGAGAAGAGGAGGAGGAGGTGGCTGCAGCTGCTGCCCCACGCTGCCGCGGGCCGCCAGACGCCGAGGCCGTCGCAGCAGTGCTGCTACTGCCACCGCCGTGTGCGGCTGTAGCAGCTGTAGCAGCTGCGGCTGCCGCCGCCGCCGCTGCTGCTACAGCCTGTCGCGTCCTGTCCTCCACTGCCCGGCAGTAGTCCTCCAGCACCAGCGCCAGGGACTGGCTGGGGACCAGGTAGCCGATCTTCTCCGCGTCCTCATCGCCGTAGTCCTGAGGGGGGGGGGCCGTTCATGGTGAGGCGAGAGAGTGGGGGCAATTGATTCCAAGTGTAGCGAAGACAGTAGGCGTAGGGGTGCGCGTACCGGGAGTGGGGTGGGGTGGGGGGGGGGGGGGTAGGTTACTCCAAACAAACAAACAAATTAAAGAACAAATTAACAGATTAGGGCGCGAAAGGGGTTGTGTGCACCCGTCGCGCTGGGCTAGCCGCCCATGCAAGCGGAGCAGAGCGATGGCATCGCAAGGGGGTGGGTGGCTACGTGCCCGAGCCCACAGCACACATGTGCCTCCCGCCTCCCCTGCCCACCTGCCCCGGCGCGCCGTCCTCCCCGCCTCCTTCATAGCCGCCGCCGCCGCCCTCCTCGTCGTCGTCTTCGTCGCCGCCGCCGCCGTACATCTCGAGCGCCGCATCATCGTACCTGTGTGTGTGTGTGGGGGGGGGGGAGTGCGGGGATGGATGGATGGGGTGTCGGGGCGCACACAAGGGCGGCTGGAGCCTGCTGCACTGGGCCCCGCGTGTCGCGAAACACACACGTCTTGGTTCACAAAACGCACGCCCTCCCACACACACTCGACCCCCCTGCCTCGCCCCCCCTCACCCCCCTCACCCCCACCTCTCCATCCAGGTCTGGCTGGTGAACTTCTGGAACGCCATGCCCACACAGCGACCCGTGGCGGGGCACAGCGCCGGACCGCCCCAGCCGCCGTTGTTCATCGGCGCGTCAACCTGTGGGTGCGTGGCATGTGATTGTGTGTGTATGTGTGACGCTGCGTTATGTCGCGTCAACCTGTGTGCGCATGGCGTGTGTGCCGTATGAGCGGGTTGTGTCGTGCCATAGATGTCGAATGGTGTTGGACTACGCAAAACACCATACAAGCACAAGCAATCCAGATCCCACAACTGCCACTGCGCGGCCTGCACAACCCCCGGTTGTGCCTACTGGCCGCGAACACGACCTGGACACCTCGACCGCCATCACCCTCACCCTCACCCCCCCACACACACACGTTCTCACCTGCAGCGCCAGCAGCGCCCGCCCGCTGTGGCTGTACTCCACCACCTGCGTGTGCGTGTGCATGTGCGTGTGGTTAGGGCATCACAAGCTTGTGTTGAGCACACACAGACGTATGTGTGTGCCTTTGTAGTATATGCCAGTCGTCTGCCAGTTGGTGCCCCCACACGGCCAGCTCCATTGCCCGTTGCCGCTATCCCGCGCCCAGCACAACTGGTACAGCCACCCTCCCACCCTCCCATCCTCTCCCCTCCCCCCAAACCACCCTCCTGCCTTTTCCGTTATTATGAAGGTAACCCCCTCCCCCCACCCACCCACCCACCCACCCAACCCCCTGCACCCACCCACCTCAACACGCGACACGACGCCGCTGGTGACGCACAGCCCTGCGCCGCCCAGCGGGAAGCCTGCGGTGGTAGGCAGGCGGGCGGCGGGCACGCAGGAGGGCAGGCATGACGGTGAGAGACGCGTGTGTGAGACACGCTTCTGCACACCACACACTGGCACACGTGGCACCGGCTCGTGGCACGCAGGCCCACACGGGTGGCAGCCGAATGCACATGGCTCACGTGGACACACACACGCACACACACGCAAACGCAAACGCACGGCGCACACAAGACGGCCCCACGTCCACCCTCTCACCCCACCCACCCTCTCACCCTGTCCCACACCATACCCAACCCACACCCACCCGCCACCACCACGGGCCGCCTCAGGTTGGGCAGCGAGCGATCCAGCTGCAGCGGCACCAGCGCCTCATCATCATCATCACTACCACCCGCACCCGCCCCCGCCCCCGCCTCCTCGGCCGCCCAGGACTGGTCGTCACTGCCGCCGCCGCCCTCGCCACCCGCCCGCAGCCGCCGCCTCCTCTCCCTCGCACTGGCACTGCTACTGCCGTCACCGCCATTGCTGCTACTGCCGTCACCGCCACTGCTACTGCCGCTGCTGCTACTGCCGCTCCTCCAGAATGCGGGGTCGTCCACCCGCAGCAGCGCCACGTCCAGGTCCAGGCACACCGCCGCCACGTGCGCCGGGTAGGGGCCGGCGGCGGCGTCCGCGGAGCGGCTCACCTCCAGCTGGGAGAGAGGGAGAGCGAGAGAGAGAGAGAGAGCGTGTGTGTGTGTGTGTGTGTGTGTGTGTGTGTGTTAAAGAGCACAAGGAAAACGTTGCGCAAAGAGAGCGTGTGTGTGTGTGTGTGTACATGTGTGTGTGTGTGTGTGTGTGTGTGTGTGTGCTAAAAGGAAAACGAAAGCCGCCCAACGACGTGTGTGTGGGCGCTGATGCGATGTGCGGTCAGGGACGCCACAGAACGTGCCGCTGCACGCACAAGTCGCCGCTGCTGCCCTCGTCCCCGCTCTTTCGCTTCCTCCCTTCTCCCCGCCCGTGCTCCCCCCCTCCCCACCCGCCTTCGCCCTCGCCCACCTTGCGCGCGTGCTCCACAGCCCCCGCAGTCGTCACGAGCAGCCGCTGACGCACACGCCGAGTGGTCAACACCCCCACAGGCCCCGCCGCCCCCGCGGCTGCGTCAGCGGGCTGCACCCCCCGCGCCGCCGGCCGCGCCCCACCAGGCCCGGCCCCGCGGCTGCTGCGCCCCCGGCTCCGTAGTCCCGAGCCGCCGCTGCCGGCAGCAGCAGTGGGTGCGGGTGCGGAGGGCGAGGGGGAGGGCGGCACCGGCACCTCCACCTCCACTTCCACCTGTGTGAGTACGTGTGTGTGCGTGTATATCATATGTGTGTGTATGTGTGTGTGTGTGTGTGTGTGTGTGTGTGTGTGTGTGTAAGCACGTTCGTTTGTCGGCAAGGTGCAGTGCGCGGGCCGCAGCTCAGTCCAGTTGGCCGCACTGGCACACACACACCTGGGACACATGCACCTACCTCCTCGCGGCCCAGCCCCCCCTCCCGAGGCACACACGCATACTCTCTCTTTCTGTCTTTCTCACACGCACACACATACACAGTCTCTTGCACGCTCCTCTCCCCCCCCCCCGGCCCCCCGCACCACGAAGGCGCTGCTGGTGGACTCGGCGTCGTGGCCGTCCTCCCAGGGCCGCAGGAAGTTGGGCACCCGGTGCAGCGTGTGGACCTGAGGGGGGGAGGAGGGGGAGGGGAGGAGAGCAGGGGGAGGAGGGGAGGGGAGGGGAGGAGAGTAGGGGGAGGGGAGAGGATTGGCGTGTGGAGAGGGAGGACACGGAGCACTGGGAGAGCCCCCAAGGTCGTGGGCGGGACGGTGCAGCCGAGGCAGCCGCGCAACCAGCCCTTTGCATGCCGCCGCCTCAGAGACCCACCCGCCCACCCCTTCGATGCCCTCCGCTCCGCCGGAAGCGTGGCTGTGGTGCGAGTTTGTGATGGAGTCCACTCGCTGTGACTACCTCTAATCTACCTCTGAAGTGCCCGCCCCGTTACTTGCTGATACTCCAACTCACCTGCACCACAGACCTGCCCAACACCTTGGCTCCATCGTCGTCGTCCTCTTCCACCCCCTCCTCTCCTTCCTCCTCCTCGTCCCACGCCCCCTCCTCCTCCTCCTCCTCCTCCTCCTCCTCGTCCTCCTCCTCCCCACCCACACCTAGGAGCTCCTGTGCGCGCCCACCCCTGCTGCTGCTACTGCCAACGCCGCCAGTGCTACTGCCTCTGCTGCTGCTGCTGCTGCCACTGCCTCTCCCCCTGCCGCCGGTTGCGTGAAGCCGCACGGCGCCGCGCGCTTGACTGCTGGCAGGCGCCAGGGTTGCGGCTACTGCCGTGGATGACCTTGCAGCGGCTGTAGCAGCTGCTGGGGTTGCGGCTACTGCCGCGCAGCAGCCGCGATACCGGGTGGAAATGGGCAGGGTAGGCTGAGCCGTCGCAGGAAGGGCCGCAGGTTGGGGCCAGGCGCAGTTGCCGCTGTAGATGCGCGTGCGCCTGGCACCGCCGCCGCGCTGCCAGGCCGGAGGGCACCTGCCAAGTCCGAGACTGGCGCCGGATGCGCCTAGCGCCGGAACGGACGCCGGTCCCGCCATGGACCGCATTTCTCAGAGGCGCGGGGTGTCGTGGCGCGGAAAGCGGGAGCTGCAAGCCGCCCCAGCAAAACTAATCCGCCCCGAGCGCAAGACTCCGCCCCGAAAGCTTAGAGATATCGCTATGCAAACTGTTGACTATCCTGCACTGGTCGCGTCAAAAAGGCAGCAGAAGTGCTGCTTGATAATTTGTGGCCCCGCACACCGTACCCCAAGTAGCCACTTGGTGATTTGATATCGAAGTAATTGACGTCCTTATAGTCAAGAAGTCGTCAAATAGAGCAAACGAAAGCCAAGGAAAATCAATGCTTGCTCGCTCCTGGTCTTATTGAGCCCCAGCTCATAAAAGGAAAGTCTTTATCACGAATTGTGTTGACCGTGTGTTGATACAGCTTCATACGTGCAGACGTGGCCCATGCAATTGCATTGCCCGCCATTTTGCCGACCGGTGGAAGTCAAGGCGTTGGGCCTGCGCCCACCTACATAACATCACTGCAGAGCGCCATGTCGCCTTTTAGAACCGCCATGCCAAAGGGCGGGAGCTGCGTGTTCGGTGCACATGCATGCATAGGGCGGTCAACGACAGCAGTCCACTCCTCAATGGGAGGAGCAGAAATCTGGGGTGGCATCCACGAAAAAGGCTGAGAGGAGCG
The DNA here is from genome assembly GCF_000002595.2 of Chlamydomonas reinhardtii. Taxonomy (NCBI): domain Eukaryota; kingdom Viridiplantae; phylum Chlorophyta; class Chlorophyceae; order Chlamydomonadales; family Chlamydomonadaceae; genus Chlamydomonas; species Chlamydomonas reinhardtii. The sequence goes on along the minus strand of NC_057009.1, from coordinate 6,562,128 downwards.
ACACAATTCAGCACGTCCCTTTGGAGGCGAGACACCAGGGTGTTGTGCGCGTTGCCAGCCTTGGCAACCGGATGTCGGAGAGCACACGGGAAGGCCTCCAGACTGCGTCAACCTGCGGAAGGCAGCTTCAGGCAACCGCAGGTACCGCCAGGGGTTGTGCAAACGGTAGCTGCAGGGCGGCTAGGGCCGGACGGCTGGCCAGGTCTGGGCCCCGACGGGCTTTTCCACCGGGTTGTCGTGCTGCGCTCCGTGTCCTGCCATGATACCACCCCCACCCCCCCACACACACACACATACACACCACTCCCCATGCAAAATTCACGTCGGAGACCCAATGCTGAACGCCCATGGACCTGCTTGCTCGCTTCCCTCCAGGGCCTTTGATTCTGGACACGTCACCACCCCGACCGGCGGGTCCCAGCCGCGATGATGCACACAGCGGGCCCGCAAGGCAGACACGTCTTTCCTCCTTCCCAACCAAATCATAACTCCGCTGGCTGAAGCGCACCACAGCTTTTCGCCGAAACAACATCAAACGACAGAGACAGCGTGTCCTCACTGCCGCATAGCGCAACCAGCACTTGCGACCCTCACACCGCGGCAACCGCCATTTATCTGCACCAGCACCAGTAGCAGCACCACCACCACCCGCACTCACCACCACCCGCACCAACACCAGCACCAGCAGCACCAGCATGTCCACGCCCGGCGACGGTGCGCCCGACACGCTGTCTGGCCGCACCCTGGACGACCTCAACCTGGTGGTGGCCTCGGCGCGGCGCCACGCGGACGAAGCGGCGGCGCTGATGCACAAGCGCGGCGTGCTGCCGGGTGAGGAGGGTGGGGAGGGTGAGGTGGGGTGGGGGCGGGGTGGGGTGAGGAGCGGAGGCTAAACCGCACCCAATGCAAAAGTAGGGGGGTTGGGGTGAGGGGCGAGGGGTGGTTGGTTGTGAGGTGAGATGAGGGGGCAGTCGGGCCGGGTGTGAGGCGGTGCGAGGGGGCGCGGCGGCGTGTTGGGCGCGGGTGCGGCGCGAAGCCTGGGCGCGTCGGGACCGATGCGTTTGAAGTGCTTGTGGGGGATGGGCAGCGGCGGGGAAGTGGGGCGTACCTATTGTGCCCGGTGGCGGCGTGGGTCTCTTTTGCCGTCGCCCCTGCACGCCCCTCCCCATTCGGCCTCGTCCTGGCTTGCTGGAAACCCCTGCTACCGCAGGCGACCCCGACAGCGATGTGGGTCGGCTGGAGGACGACACGCCCCTGCGCCGCGCCCAAAACACCGCCGACCGCATCAAGCAGCAGCAGCAGCAGGACCTGGGGGAAGGGGGAGGAGGAGGAGGAGGGGGAAGCCTGGAGGGTGGTGAGCGGGACGTGCGGGCGGCTGACCAGGACACGGCCGGCGGCGGTGGCGGCGGTGGGCTGCTGGCGGCGGTGGGTCCCTGCGTATCGCAGGCGTGATTGGCGGGGCGTGGTGGGCGGGGTGGGGTGGCGTGAAACGGAAGTGCTTGGGCCTGATGGCAGTCTTCTTTGCGTGCCTCCCGCTGCTGCGAGCAACCACATATTATGCCAGTACACCCGTTATGTTAAGTCACCAACGCCACCAACGCCCCCCGCAGACCGGCCACGCGCTGGCCTCCGTGTTGGGCAACTTCTCAGAGGCCGCCAAGGTGCGGGGCGGGGCGGGGGTGAGGGGGTTGGGGTATAGGGGATACGGAAGAGAGGGGGTGAGGGGTGAGGGGGTATAGTTTGCGGGTGCGCCACGAAAAGTTGTTATGAAGGGGGGCGGTTACAGGTGCCCTCAGACGCCGTCCCCTCCAATCCAGCCCTCGCATGCATGCCTTAACTCCTGAGTCTCCCGCCCCCCTGCCCCCGCCCTTTCCACCACCCCCCGCCGGCCCCAGACCGGCATCGACTCGGCTGTGGGCGCCCTGTCCGCCCCCGTCCACGACCGCCACGAGCACCAGGGCGCAGAGGACAAGGACACGGGCGGCGGCGGCAGTGGCAGCGGCGGCGGCGGCGGCTTGCGGGTGCGTGACCTGCTGGGTGGCCCGCAGTCCGACACGCCGTACCCGGGGGACATGGCGGACGAGCCGGTGCAACTGGAGGGCGGGGAGCAGGTGAGGCGGGGGGGAGGCGCGGGGGGGGAGGGAAGGGAAGGGAAGGGAGGGGTACGGCTGCTGTGTGCTACTGAGGGCGACATGCAACACACATACACACACGTTAAGAAAGGCCGGCACAACGTATCACCGCGAGCGTCGCGCCGCACCGCATGCTCAGTCCTGCGTGTTTTACCTCCCCTTGTGCTCTCAACACCTCCGCAGGACGCCTCCTCCCAGTCGACCCCGCCCGAGCCGCAGCCCGGCCGCGACATCGTCAGCGAGGGCGCCCGCGGCGGCGACCCGGTGCCGCACGTGGCTCAGTCGGCGGCGCGGCGGCGGGACCCGGCCGTGGTGGCGCCGTTGGAGGGAGGCGCGGCCAGCACCGTGCGGGATTCGGGTGAGGTGTGTGTGTGTGTGTGTGTGTGTGTTGTGTGTAGATACCAGCCCAAACTAAACCAAACCCAATGCAATAAGGGGGGAGGGGAGGGAAGGGAGGGAGAGGCTGGGACGGGGGTTTGGGCCGTGGGGGTGAGGGACGTGTGGAGGGGTGGGGCGGTGTGTGTGTGTGTGTGGGGGGGGGGTGGAGCCGAACTGGTTGGGGGTGAGAGGGGGTTTGTGCCCGGGTGGTGTGGGGGTTCTTACTAATTCTTCAGCAAGGCTTAGGTGCTCCCAATCTTCCAGCACACACGCACACGCACACAAGTGCGCGTTCCTTCCCTGGTGTTTGTCCACCGCACGCACACATACAAACACACACCGACCCTGCGGCCACGCGCACCGACCCGTGCAGGCGTGATGGTGAACCTGGGCCCCACTGCGGGCGGCGGCGCGCGGGCGCAGGGCTTTGGCTTCCAGGGTCCCGAGGGCGACATCAGTGTGGCGGGGGTGGCGGGCGGTCTACTGGGGGCCATTCGGGAGGCGGTGGGGGCGGTCACAGGTGCGTTTGTGGGGTGTTAAAGAGCACAAGGAGAACGTTGCGCAAAGACAGTGTATGCGATGCAGCAAAGCGACGGTTTACGGATGTTACCTGAAGTTACCTCGCATACCTGCTGCGGTGAGCCGCCGGTCTTACCAACCGGAAATCGCGCAACCCCCTTGTGGATGGGATGTGTGTGTGAAGGGGGGCGTGTGTGTGTGTGTGTGTGTGTGTGTGTGTGTGTGTGTGTGTGGGCGGGGGTGTAGACACCAGCCCTAACTAAATCGGGCCCAATGCGAAGGGGCTAGGGTTGTGTGTGTGTGGGGGGGGGGAGGATGACAGCGGGGTATATGCGAGGGTGTGGGAGTGGGGGTTGGGAGTGGCACCCGGAAGGGGGCTGTATTGGGAGTGGGCCATTGGGGGTGAGGAAGGGCACGGACGTGCGGGCGGCGGGGAGCCGGCACGCCACGCCACGTGTCTGCGCTGCGCCATCATCCCACCCCCATGTCCATTTCCGATTCCCGAAACAATTTTATGATGGGACATGTCCGTGGGGCTCGGGCACATCACCCACCCCCTGTTCACATCCTACCTACGCCTTCACTCCTGAAACAATCATGAATGAAACCCCCCTCGCTCCCTCCCCGCAGGCCGCCACACGGGAGAGGCGGCGGTGGGCGGCATCGACGACCTGGGCGGCGGGCGTGTGGTACTGACGCCGGTGGGTCGGGGCGAGGAGGTCGGTGAGGCGGAGCGGCTGCAGCGGCTGAAGGAGCAGATGGTCGGCATGCCCGGGTGAGGGGGTGAGGGGAGGGAGGGGGGGAGAAGGAGGGGGGAGAGAGGGAGGGAGGGAGCAGGGGGGAGCGGGTGTGTGTAGAGGTATAGTGTGTGTTAGGAATGCACAATGGGAAAGGCAGAGTGTGTGTTTTGTGTTTGGGGGGGGGGGTCTCATGCTTGTGGGTGCGGTGCGCATGGTTTTGGGCAGCCGCGTTGTGAGGGCAGCTGCTGGGAGGCTGCTGCTGCTGCTGTGTGGCCGCCACCGTCTCACCGCAACTGCCACCGCCCTCCCATACACCTGCTGGTGCATTTCATGCGCATATGCGGCTGCATTCACACATGCTGCATACTATGCTCATGCGCATATGCTGCTGCATTCAGAAACGTAACACATCGCGAACATGCTGCAGGAGCATGCCCATCGACCAGGAGATTCGCGAGATGAAGGTGCGGCCCGGGCCGGGCGGCATGGCGTGCGTGGCGTGCTTTGCGTGCAGTCGGGCAGTCGGGCATATCAACCACCACCCAATGAACACCCCAGCACATGTAGGCTCGCCGCCGTTGTGTAGAGTCGTGCATGGGGTCTGCTGATGCAGTCACACATACACGAGAACCCGCCCGAATGCCGCTGCCGAATCCCCAGCCTCCCCCCACCCCCAAACCCCTGCCACCTCTCCCCCTCCTAACCTACATGCGCCCCTACCCCCAAGGAGGCCCAGGCCGAGGAGCGGGTGGCGGCACTGGCGGCTCAGCGCGAGGCGGTGTCGGCGGCGTCACGTGACATCATCGCCGAGCGACACCCCGAGGTGAGTGCAGCGCGTGTGCGTGTGTGGGGAAGGGTTGTTATGTTTGTGTGTCGTGTGTGTTTGTATCCAAATGAAGTCACGCCATAAGGTGCACCGAACGTCCATGCGAAAATGGCACGCACTCTGAACCCTGCGCCAGTCCGGCGTGCCCCCACAACGCCACCACAATCCGGACGCCTTCTCCTCCCCCCTCCCCTTTGTACCTGGCTACGACTTCACTGCGTAAACTTAATGCATGTAACCCCCCCGAAAGAATGCCCATCCCTCCCTCTCTCCCTCCCCCCATTCATCTTGGTCCCCCGCCCCCCCCCTGCTACCTCGTGTAGGTGGCTGAGCGCATGCACATGGCCACCCACCAGAACCCCATCGCCGACGGCCACGGCTGGGAGCAGCAGGAGCGAGAGCGCCAGGCCGCAGCAGCAGCAGCAGCAGCAGAGGAGGGCGGCTGCCGCGGCGGCGGCGGCGGCGATGGCGGTGCCGGCGCTGTTGGAGAGGAGGGCAGCAGCGGCGGTGGCGGCGGCGGTGGCGGCGGCGGGGGACTGCTGAGCTCACTGGTGCACACGTTTGAGGACGTGCTGGGCATTCGGCACGGCGGCGGCGGCGGCGGCGGCGGCGGCGGGGAGCGGGAGCGGGAGGGGGAGGAGCGTGGCCGCGGCACCGACGTGCAGTCCCTGCAGGCCGGTGGGTATGTGTCTGTGTGTTTGTTGTGATGTGTGTCACAGACTGTGGACAGCCAGACTCTGCACAGCACAGAATCGCCACAGCCAGCACTCCCATCATGGCGCTTCCCAACTTCCAAACCTCCCAACCTCCGCATCTCCTACCTCATATCCCTCAACCCACATTCCCCTCGCTGTCGCCTGCCCCGTCGCCTGCCCGCTGTCCAGCCCACCACCACCCAACCCCAAAACCTTCCCCAAACATTCCCCAAACATTCCCCAAACCTCCCCACCACCACGCAACAGACCTGCCGCGCGCTCCCGTACCCACCGGCACCTCGGCCCTGGAGGCCAAGCCCGCGGGCGGGCCGGAGGCCAAGCTGGCCATTGGCGTGCCGCCGGCGGCGGAGGCGGACGCGGAGCGCGGCAGCGTGTCCCTCAACACCAAACAGAGCGGGCGGGAGGTGCCGGCGGGCGCGCTGGGCTCGGTGGGTTGGGGTGGGGTCGGGGTGGGTGGGTGGGTTGTGTGGGTGGGCATCTGGGTTGGGTGGGTGTTTCCGTGGTCGTGTCCAGTACGACCGCCACACCGAAACCATACACACCATCCCATGGATGGCTACCCCCCCCCCCGTAATCATGAATGTAACCCCCCCCCGTCCTCGCTCCTACCTGCCTCCCTACGCGCAATCCCTGCCGCCGCCGCCGCTGCTGCTGCCGCCGCTGCTGCCGCCACACGTAGACTGTGACCGACCCCAGCCAGCACAACCAGTCGTACGCGCCCGACTTCAACAAACCCAACTTCTTCAAGGGTGAGCGAGCCGGCGGGCGCCTCTATCTATCTGAAGGGCCGTGCCTACCATCGTGACCTACTCATGTCCTTGCTTGTCATCCTGTTCAACCATGGCGTTCCTTGTCATCCTGATTAATTATGTCCTTGCTTGTCATCGTGACCAATCCTGTTGTTGCTCGTGAGTTGATCATGTCTTAACCACGCTTCACCGCACAGAGGTGGAGAAGCGCGGCGTGGTGGACGTCCTGCGCAGCGGCGCCGCAAGCCTGGCCGCAAACGCCGAGCACGCCGCGGAGGAGTGAGTCGTCGTGCAGTAGGCGGGGCCCGACTGCCTGCCTGCCTGCCTGCCCACCTGTCTGTCAGGGCGGCCCCCTCTAAAATGCATGCGGGGGTGTGCCACACGTGACAGAGTGCACGCCACGCACGAGTCGATGTAACATGATGGGGATCGAGGGGGGCCTGAGGGGGGGGCTGGCTTCTGCAGTCGTACCTGCAGTCGCGCACACCATGCAGCGCTCTTTGATTGGGCAGCCTGCAGCACCACTCGTCGTGTAGGGTGCCGCGGCTTCCTTGTGAGGGGTTGGCGCGGGAGCAGTCTCAGCAGTCTCCACCTGTGGCTGATCTGAAGTTGACTGCCTGAACCTGAAGCTGACTGGCTGAACCTGACATGAACCTGACTGCTGGCTGGACCCCTCTCCTTGTGCCCACGTGCTGTGTCCCCACCCCCGCATGCCTACCTGCCTGCCTGCCTGCCTCCATCCACCCATATGCACACACACACACACAAACACGCGCACACACACACAAACACACACACACGCACACACACACACACACAGGTTCCGCCACGGCGGCGCGCCCGCCCCCGGCGCCACCACCGCCGGCTCGGTGTCTGACACGCGCGACATCAGCCGCAACGTGGAGCGGGCGGCCTACCTGGCGGCGGCGGGCGAGGCGGCGGACCCCCTGCAGCGCCGGATCTACGACGCCGAGACAACCAAGGTGCGTACGATGTGTATGTGTAAATGTGTACGCGAGTAGACGCTGCTGGCAGTGTCTGTATTTCCGGTCGTATGTAACCGCGGAGTTGCTTTGTGTGTGCTTACCAAATACCAGTCAGGTGCCGCGCACATACGTTCTTGGGTAACAGCGGTGTCTGTGTGGCTACAAGGTGCAGGGCACGTGCGTTTGCCCGTGCCTGCCTTCCTCGTGGAAACCCGGAGGCCCGGGCCGCGAGTACGGTGGCCATATGCAACGGACGGACGTGCCACCGTAACGTACCTTCTGTTTGTGTGGTGTGTGTGTGTATATGTGTGTGTGTGTTTGATTGCCGCGTGCCTGCTGCTGTATACAACCGCCTGCCACCGTGATCTGTCGCTGCCTGCCTGCCTCCTGCCTGCCGCCAGATCGCTCCGGGCAAGTCGCAGGCGGCGGAGGACAAGCGCAGTGAGGCTGAGGCGGTGAAGGAGGCGAACAACGCCATGGTGCTAGGTGGGGGCAGCGCGCGGTGGGGGGGTCGGGTGGGTGGAGGGTACGGGTTTGCTGATGTGGCAGTTCGTGGTTGTGCTCCCCATGGACGGCCTAGCCGTACATGCCACTGGTACACCCCACCGTTAATCGTATACACACACGCACACACGCACACGCCCACACACACACGCAGGCAAGGACCGGCAGGTGAGCGGCGCGGTGCCGCACGAGCACCCCCAGGGGCCGCACCCCCAGGGCCCGCACCCGGCCCGGCCGGTCAAGGCGGAGGCGGGCCAGAGCTTCTACGGCTCCATGGGTGAGCGGGGGGGGGGGAGGGAGGGAGTGGAGGGAGGAGAGGGAAGTGTGGGGCAGTGGACGGGTGTGTGTGGTGTGTGGCCGAGCTGTGTGTGTGTGCAGGTGGGGGCGTGGGCAGTCAGCGGCGGTGGTGGCCGTTGACTGCTGATGGTGTGTCTACTTCATGCGTGTGTGCGGGTGTGTGAGACACAAACTATGAGAAAAGGAAAACGCAAAACGGGCATGTGTGTGTGTGTTCGCAGGCACTGGCGGATCCTAGAGGTGAGGCCGGCCAGAGGACGGACCCGTCGGCTCGTGATGATGATGAGGCTCCGGCGGCGAATTGCGAGGGCGGTTGCAAGGGCCGACAGCAAGCAGCACGCTGCTGCTGTGGCTGCTTACTTACGCGGCTCGCAGCTGGTAGGACGTAAGAGGCGGGGCAGCAGAATAGGCGGGCGGGGTTTGCAGCAGTCGTAGCAACTTGTACGACGTGGGTGGTGCGGTGTTTGGGTGAGGGCTATGGAGTTGCAAGACACGCGCGCTGTGGGTGTGCAAGGCATGGGAGTAGAAGTAGGCTACTGGTAGGGACGGACACGAGACAGAACACCGCATGCCGTGTGGGATAGATGTTGAGTTGCATACAGGATCAAGCGTGCGCAGATGCAGGCACGCATGTGTATCCGAAGTTGCTTTCGAAGGGCTTTGCTACGGCGGCCCGTTGCTTGTAATCGTGCACGTACGCGCCTACGTGGATAGGATTGTCCTTGCGCCGCCGCCACGCTTTGTCCGCATGCCATGCCGGACAGGATTTGCAGCAGCTAGCTCTGCCGGCCCCCAAGCGCTCCCCTTCTCTATCTCTGGCGACTCCTGCAGGTGCTGCAGGGAAGCGAAGGACGAGCAGCAGCAGCAGCAGTAGCAGCAGTAGCAGTAGCAGCAGTAGCAGTAGCAGTAGCAGTAGCAGTAGCAGTAGCAGCAGCAGCAGTAGCAGCAGCGGCGTGTACCCGCCGTGTATGCCCTACCGCGGCCACATGATGCACTCAAGTAAGTGCATACGTGCCGGGGGCAGTGATGTGGGTCCGGCGTGCAGGGGCAGTGACGGGTGGGTTCAGCGTGCTGGCGGCCGCCGTTTCGTTCCCTACCTTGCATGCTGGATGGGTGGATGGGTGGATGGTGGATGGTGGATGGTTGTAGCTTGTTAGCTGTCCAGCGTTGCAGCAATGCGCATGCAATTCCAACACACCTACCGGGGGTCCACGCAACCCAGGGGTCAGGCGGCGGGTCTGCCAGGCGCGTCATCACTGGGGTCCGCGGGGACCCATGTATCATGTATCATTGTTGTATTTCTCTTCGCTTCTCCGAGCAAGCCCACAATTCCAACAAACCTATACACTTGAATTCCTCACTTTTTTGTGATGAAAGCCTCTTCTGACCAACAGCAGCAGGACAGCAGGACGCAGCAGCCGCAGCCCGCAGCGGCGGCCGACACCACCACCCCAGCCGCAGCCACAGTCAGCCACTGCGACGACCCCACCAGCAGCACCGCCGGCCCGGGCCCCTCCCTCGAGGACATCGGCGCGGCGCGGCGGCGTCTGCACGAGACCACCGCGGCAATGATGCAGCAGGCGCAGCAGCATCAGGGGCAGGGGCAGGGGCAGCAGGGGCAGGCGGCGGATCAGGGGCAGACGGGCGGCGGCGGCGGTCGAGGCCCCAGCATTTGGCCCTTCGGTGAGCGCAGAGCGAAGCGGGCACGGGGGGCTAGCGGGTTCGCTTCTCTTTCACGTTATGCCTGACCCCTCACATACACGGCGTGCACAGGGCGGCGGCTGTGTCTAGCACCGGGGGTTAGTGGCGGCGTGCCTGACTCGCGCCGGCGCCTGCGTCGCCTTCCGCATGACCCCACCACCTGATCAGTTTGCGCAACCACGCACCCCTCGCCCCCTCCCCCCACTCCTACCTGCAGGCCCCCGCGCCGCCCCCCGGCGCGGTCGCGAGGTGAAGGCCGCCTGGGAGGCCATGCAGCTGGGCGGTGGCGGGGGCGGTGGGGGCGGTGGCGGTGGCGGTGGGGGCGTGGGGCAGAGGCGGCCGCAGCGGGAGCCGGCGGACCAGGGTGAGTGAGTGTGTGTGTATGGGGGGGGGGGGGGGGTTTCGAGGGGCCGTGCCGCCCGTGCGTGCATGTTTACTTCGCTGGCTTGATTCCATGACTCGGGGTGGGTGCGGCTGTGTGGTTGTAGTGTGCGGGTGGGTGGGTGGGGTCGTGGCGCCTATAGTTAGTGAGGTTGCAAGAGGAAAGGGAGGGGTCCTGCACGCACGCATGTGTGTGTGACGCCGCGCTCAACAGGAAAACTGATGCGTGATAGTCACACACACATACACATGCGCCCCCTACCTGCACACCCACCCACACCATGTACCCCAGGGCCCCGCGGCGGCGGCAGTAGCCGGCAGCAGCAGGAGCTCCACGCCCCCGGCCCCGGCCACGCCCTCGCCAGCCGCCTCTCCGCCGGCCAAGGCATTGGTGACGACCGCCCCCAGCAGCAGCAGCAGCAGGGCGGCAGTAGCAGTGGCAGCAGCAGCGGCAGTGGCTGTAGCGGCAGTAGCAGCGGAGGCGGTGACGAGGAGGCGCGTGTGGCGGCGGCGCGGCGGCGGGGTCTGGACAGCTGGGCTCGGCGAGTGAGTGCGGCGTTCACAGCCAAGGCGGGAGGCCGCGAGGAGGAGGGGAAGGAGGAGGGTGAGTTGGGGGCGGGGGGAAGGGGGTTGCGGTTGATTGGGAGATGTAGGTGTCGGGTGTGTGGGGTGGTTGGGTGGGGGAGGGGGGCAGGGTGTGTGGCAACCGGTGGGGAGCAGCGTATGTGTTGTGAGGGGTACAACGCGCCTGCTGCTATACTACTGCTGTTCCTGGCGGCGCCTTCACTTCTTAAATGATCATAAATGTAGCCCCCCCCCTGGCGACGCCTTCACTTTTTAAACAATCATGAATGTACCCCCCCCCCTGACAACGCCCCCACGACCCGCACCGCCGCAACCAATGCAGGCGCCGGCCGTGGCGGCGGCTCCCAGCCGCTCAGCACCAACCCCGCCGACCCGGCCGCCTACGCTGACGGCAAGATTCAGAGCGGCAGCAGCAGCGGCGGCGGCGGCAGTAGCAGGGTGAGCGAGGGTGGCGGTGAGGGGGAGAGGGGGGGCGGGTTTGGGGGGTTTGGGTGGGTGCGTGTGGTGGGGTGGGTGGCTGCCGGGCAATGTCTCGCTACCATCCTGGGAGGGGTTCCGGTTGGGCTGGGTTCGGAGGGTGGGACTCGATGTAACCGATGTTACGTCGGCACTTTGTACAAAAGGGTCTGACAAGCTTTGTGCTGTACAAAGTGCCGACACAGCACAGCACAGCTGGTCACGTGTTCTTTAACCACTCCGTTGATTCTGAACGGCTCCTCCCCAACCTCAACCCCAACCCCACACACAGATGAAGGAGCCGTCTGGCAAGGAGATCAAGGACGCGCAGTACCTAAAGGTGGGTGGGTGCGTGGGCAGCAGTGCGTATAAAACAATACGGCACAGACCCGCACACAACATGTACCTTCAAACGCCTTTACCTCTACTGCCCTTACTTTCCAAGCCACGCCGATCTCCCCCAACCCACATGCCCGACACACCCACTCCTGCATTCCTTCGCCTTGCTCCCACTTTCCCTTAGCACTCCAGGTTCCCACATGAAAGGCCACCCCCTCACCCCTCCTCCCCATCCCACACACCTGCCCCTCCGCCCCTCCGCCCCTCCGCCCCCTTCCCCTACACACACACAATCCCCCCCCCACACACACAGACGTACCAGGAGCCGCACTCGCACGTGCAGCACATCCAAGGCGCCAACTTTAACTGGGACCGCAACAAGGACCGAGAGGCGCCGCAGGTGCGGTTGGGTTGGGGTGGGATGGGGGATGGGTGGGGGGTGGGGGGTGGGGAGAAGGGGGGGTTGTAGATACCAGCCCAAACTAAACCAAACCCAATGCAATAGAGCGAGGAGGAGAGCGTGGCTCATGGGGCATCGGGGTGAGAGTGGGTGGATGGCTGACGGCTGCTCGGTCCTTGGCACTCCCCACCATTCCCTCCCAACCCTCCCCCCTCTTCACCCCACACACACCACCCCGCATCCTACATACACACACGCACACACACGCACGCAGGTCACCACCGCCACTGACAACCCGACCTTCCTGGAGACCGCGGGCAGACACATCCAGGAGAAGATCACGGGTGCGTGCGTGGGTGCGTGGGTGTGTGTGCGTGCTACCGTGCGCGCGCATGCGTGTGTGTGTGTGCTGTTTGTGACGCTTACCTACCTGCCCTGACCTTCCTGCCGACACACACGCACAGTGTCACAGTGTCACACGGTATCTAAAATCCCCCATCTCCCCCTCAGGCGAGGCGCCCGAGGGCACGGGCATCCCAGTCATGACCGGCACGCAGGGCGGTATGCGGCACGTGCTACAGCCCACAGGCGACATGATGCGCCGCCGTCTGGAGCACGTGAGTGGTATAGCACCGTATGTCGGGTGTGTGTTTGGTGTGTTTGACTATGTGTGTTTGCTTGAGTGTGCGTGTGTGTATAACTGTGTGCGTGCGGGTGTGTTAGGGAGGGAAGGGGGATGTGATTGGCGGCATACCTACACACATGGGTGGTGGGTGACCTTGCCCCCTTGCCCCCCTCACCTAGGCCCCTCATCACCCACCGGCCCTGCCCTGCCCTCCACACCCACTCACCCCCCCACCCCACCCCACCCCACCCCCCACGACCCCGCGCGACTGTTTCCTTACGGGATTGGTTCAACGTTAACCCACCTCCCACACACTATTCCATCCGCATCATAACCAGGCTCCCGACACGCTGCCCGAGATCGCTCACCGGGCGGAGGAGTCGGTGGTGGGGGTGCTGGAGCACGTGAGTGAGGCAGCCACCGCCGCCGCCGGCCGCGTCACAAATGTGCTGAGCAGCGGTGGGTGCGGGTAGCGTGGGGGGGGGGGGAGGGAGGAGTGGGGGAGGAGGGGAGGGAGGAAGGGGGGAGTTAACACCGGTAAAGGAGGGTGAAGGTGCCGGTGGGTGGGGTGGTGGTGGGTCACGGCAGATGGCCATCAGCCACACAAGCGCCTGTTTCATCCGACAAACAACAACAATTAAAAAACACCTCGCATCAAACGCACATACAGGCATGGGCGACTACAAGACTCCGGAGGAGCGGATGGAGGAGGCCCGGCGGGCGCAGGAGGAGCGGGAGGTGGAGTACGAGCAGGTGTGTACGTACGTGGGGCCGTGTGCGTGTGTGTATGGGTGATGGCGGGGAGGGGGGGGGCGTGGTGGGTGCGTGTGCGTGTGTTCCGGATCTCGGTTGTGGGCCTGGCGTTGATGACCGACCCCACCCATCCACTCGCCGACCCACTCACCCACCCTCTCACCCACCCACCTTTTTGGGGTTTTCTTAAACCCCCATCTATCCTCCCCCTTCACCTAAGCACGCACGCCCACCCCACACGCCCACAGGACGCCCACCCCGGTGCTCCGCTGTCGTCAGCAGTGCGGCAGCGGCGTCTGGAGCAGTTCATGGCGGTGGGTGGGTGGGTGCGTGGGTGTGGTCCGGAACGCCCACAACCGAGATGCAGAACACACGCGCGCACATACATACACGCCCGCCCTCCCTCTGCCCCCAGGCCGGCGACCCCGCCCGCAAGCGCGACACGCTGGTAGACAAACTGCTGTACCCCTGGAGCAAGGAGGCGGGCACCGACACGCGGCACGCCGAGGAGGTGGCAGACAGCTACCACGCCTACGTGAAGGAGAAGGAGGAGGCGGGTAAGCGAGGGTGTCTGTGTGTGTGTGTGTGTGTGTGTGTGTGTGTGTGTGTGAGCAAGAGATTGTGGGGGTATGTGTGGCTGTTTGTGTGTGTATATGCGTGCGCGCATAATTCTGCGTGTGCGCGCGATAGGTAGTGTGGCAAGGTACGCGCTGCAACTGCCACCATACGCGCTGCCCCCCACCCAACACCCACCGGCCCCACCCACCCACCACACACACACACACCCCACCACCCCAGGTGAGCCGTACGACCCGCGGGGCGCCATGGCCCACGACAGAGCCTACGACACGTCCAAACTACCAGCCACCGTGCAGCAGGTAGGCGCGGCCGTGTGTGTGTCTGTGTGTGTGTGTGTGTATGTGTGTGGATGCGTGTTGCGGTTACTGTTGCTATTGCGGTTGCTGTTGCTGTCATGGCTGTATGGGGTTGTTGCTGTGTGGGGGTTTTGTGCACCATTGCATGAGAACTAAGGCGGGTTGTGCGTGTCATTCAATTCAATTCGGGGACAGGCAAGTGTTCCATCCCCTCCCTCCCCCCTCCCCCCCAAGATGGTCTACCGTCTACCTCTTCCTTAATTAATCATGAATGTAACCCCCCCTCCCCCACCCACCTCTCCCAACCGCCCCAACAGCCCCTCTCCAAACCCCCCTCTTCTTACTGCATCCCCCCGCCCGAAGGTGGACCGCAGCAATGTGGATGTGGACAGCGGCCAGCGCTCCGGTGACAACACGCGCTTCCTCAGCGACCGCGCGCCGCACGCCGGTGCGTGCGTGGCTGGCTTGGGGAGATCTATCGAGATAGCTAGGTGTGCGATAGGGCTGCTGGCAGACTGGAGGCACGGGGGGCGGGCGGGGGGGCGGGGGGCAAGCGGGTTAGGTTGCGGGCAGGGGTGCTGACCCGCGCCGGGCTGACTCACTCGCTCCAGGAACAGCTGCTTCACCTGCTGGTGCCGGAGGGTGTTAGTGTGCCTGGTGACGAGCGAGCGAGGCCCGCTGTAGTAAAGAAACCTGATGCTGGTATTCAGGTGTAAGCTGTGCACACAGCAGTTGGCATTGAATCTCACACGCCAGCCAGCAGCTCTGCTGCCTAATCCTACCCACCCACCCACCCCCCGACGCACACACACACACACGCACAAACACGAACACATATACACACACACACACACACACACACACACACACCTGCCCACCCACAGGCCAGGCGCCGCTGCCCGACACCGCGCGGCAAGCCATCCGCAGCCTGGCCGACGACACTGCGGCACACGGCCGCACGGTGGTGGCGGGTCTGGCGGGGCTGAAGGAGAGGGTGGAGGAGGAGGAGGCACGCGGCGGGCAGCGCGGAGCGCTCAAGACACGCGGTGCGTGCTGTGGTGCTGCTGTGGGGTGTGTGGGTGCTGTGAATGGGATGGGGTTCCGTCCGTCATGGTCTTGCTTTCTCCCTCCGTCTTAAGGTCACGTGTGCAGCATACACCCTCCATGCATTCCCTGCCAACCACCTCCCCGCCACCCCCGACGCACCCGCCCGCACTCCACAGGCACTGAGGCCCCCTACAACGACCGGTCCGGCCCCGACGCCGCCGCCTACCGCGACCCCCACAGCGACGTGTCCTGGCGTGCCGCTGATACGCTGCAGGTGGGGTGGGTAGGAGGTGGGGGGCAGCAGCAGGGGCGCAGGGGCAGTAGGGGCGGCAGGGGAAGCAGGGGCGCAGGGCGGGGGGCAGGGGCGCTTGCAGGAGGGGACGGAAGTGCTGGATTTGCAGTACCTTGAGTGTGAGTTCATGCCGAGCAACGGGGCCTATCTACCTACATAGAGCTGTGTCTGGCGCATTCCTCCTTGCAACACCATTACTAAGCACGTTTGCCTGCTGCTGCCTACGGTCGCTCCGCTGTTGCTCCGCTGCTGTCTCTCCGCCGCAGCGCAACATTGGACTGGCCGACACCTCCACGGCCGCCGCCCGTCGTGAGGCCGGAGCCGTGGGCAGCGCCAGCGCCGCCGCCGCCGCCGCCGCCACCGAGAGCGGCAGCGCCGGCGACGACGGCGGCGGCGGCGGTGCGGAGGTCGGCGGCGTCAAGGAGGCGGTGGAGGGTGTGCGGCAGGCGGCTGGCGGCGCGGCGGAGCGTGTGAGGGGCGCGGCGGCGGAGGCGCAGCGGCAGGCGGAGCAGGCGGCGGCGGAGGCGGAGCGACGGGCGCGCGGGCTGCGCGGGGCGGCGCAGGGTGCGGCGGAGGCGGCTGGAGAGGAGCTGCGCCGCGGGGCGGGCGCGGTGCAGGGAGCGGCGGAGGTGGCGGGCGAGGAAGTCAGCCGGGGCGCGGGTAAGTTCGTGCGTCTGCGCCTGGGGTGTTAACAGCGTTGATGCTGCGTGCGAACAGATAAAGCTGTCTCTGCTCGCAGCAGGGCAGGTAGGGTACCTGCAAGTATAAGGTCGTCCGCACCGGGCCCCCCATCGCCACTAGCTACCGCTCCGCCCTCCCCGCGTGCCCCTTTGCGTGCACGACCCGCTTGTGATGAGCCACGCACGTGTGCTCGCACGACCCGCTTGTGATGAGCCACGCACGTGTGCTCGCACGACCCGCTTGTGATGAGCCACGCACGTGTGCGTGCACAACCCGCGTGTGATGAGCCACGCACGCACGTGTGCGTGCACGACCCGCGTGTGATGAGCCACGAACGTACGTGTGCCCCGGCCCCAGGCGGCCTGCTGGGCGCGCTACGCAACCTGGTCATTGGCGGCGGCGGCGGCGGCGGCGGCGGCAGTAGCACCACCCCCGTCCACGAGCACCACGGGCCCCAGCAGGAGCAGCCTGCCGCCCCTGCTACAGCCGCCGCCGCCGCCCCTGCTACAGCCGCCCCCGCCGCCCCCGCCTTGCCCTCCGCCGCCGCCGGCCGCCGCGGCTATTCCGACGCGCCCGCCGCCATCGCTGACCTTGCCAGCAGCAGCGGCGGCGGCAGTAGCAGCAGTGGCACCGGCACTAGCAGCGCTCCGCCGCGGGAGGGCTCGGGCGGGCAGCAGCAGCAGCAGCAGCCGTACAAGGATGACGTGTCGAGGCGGGCGCAGGAGGGTGCGGAGGAGGTGGCACGGCGTGTGGGGGACGCCAGGGCGGCGGCGGCGGACGCGGCGGCTGGTGTGGTGGACAGCGCGGCGGGCAATGTGCAGGAGGCGGCGGACGAGGCGGCGGTTGTGGGAGGTGAGGGCTTGCTTCAGGGGCTGTGGGGGAGACTGTTGACGAAAGGTTTGGCGACGGCTTGTCGCTGCTGCTTATTCCTGCTGCTACTGCTGTGCCTCGCCCTCGCTCGCACGTGTGGCTAGATGACCTGTGGGCGTTCGTCTGCCTGTGCCTACCTGCACGTGCCCACCTCCGGGCGCCCAGACGCCTGCTAGCTATACATGTGCCGGCGGTGCCCGCCCGCTGCCTGCTCACGGCCTCACCGCCGCCGGGCGCCTCCACCCATCTGCCTCCGCCCATCTCACGAGCGCGACGGCACCGCCCACTGGCCACACCCACATATCCCTACGCATACCCACACACACTACACACTACACACACATGCGTCTTTGCGCTATGATTTCCTTGTGCTCTTCAACACATCACGCGTTCGCTATGGCATGCACACAGGCGGCCTGCTCAACACCCTGCGCAACTTGCTGGTCGGCGGCAGCGGCGGCGGCGGCGGCGGTGGCGGCGGTGGCGGCGAGGACCGTGGCGGTGCTGATCGCGAGCACGAGCACGACAAACAACAGCGGGAGCGGGAGCGGGAGCGGGAGCGGCAGGACATGAGTCCGGCGGGTCCGCCAGATGCTACTGCCCACGCCGACGCGGCGGAGGGGCTGGGCAGGGGGATTGGGGAGGTGGTGGGGGGTGTCAAGGGCGTGCTGGAGAAGTTCCAGCACGTGGGGGCTGACACAGCGCCCGAGCAACCCGTGGTGCCGTACACGAGTACGGCAGAGCTGCTGGCGGCGCGGCAGCAGCAGCAGGGCGGCGGCCGGGAGCAGGAGCAGCAGCAGGAGTAGCGGACGGAGATGCTGGCAATGGTACTAAGTGCATGGCTGGCGCCTTGGTTGCCGCTGGCTGTATTGCGGTGCGTAGGATTTACAGCATAGGGACAGGAAGGTTGTAGTAAGGGAGACGAGACAAATGAGGTTGTGATGACGGATGGAGATATGCACGAGAACGGCTGATTAGTCGCATCGCACACTCGAGACCAAGTAAGGACGTTTTGACCTTTCAGGTTGTGTACGATGTGGTGGTGTCTAAAAGAAGTTCTATGTAACGCCCGTTGGGTCTCTTGTTTCCTGGATTGGACAACATACAAGCCAAGAGGGGGGACGATGGCCCGAGGGGTAAGGGGGGCGACCATTGTGCATTGCCCGTGTGCGGTGCTTGTTCTTGACGCGGGGATATCGGTGGCGCCCCGTTTGTCACTAGATAAAATAACATCTTACTGTGCTTTACAGTGCGTTGCAAGTATCATGAAGCGTTCTCGCGCCAACGAACTCGCAGAAGTCGCTAGAGAAATTGAGAAGACCACGTCTGAAATTGACAAGACCATGAAGGATATAGAAAAGACCACGTCTGAAATTGACAAGACCATGAAGGATATAGAAAAGACCACGTCTGAAATTGACAAGACCATGAAGGATATAGAGAAGGAAAAGGCGGTCGAGGACGAACTGTGGCCGCGTGCGCGAAAGATCCTCGAGGAGCTCGACGACGTGCAGGCTCAGCTCCAGCAGCAGCAACTGGCCAAGCAGCAATTTTGGGACAAGCAGGTGGACGCAGCGCACGCAACGCTGCAGCACCTGCGTAAGAGGGAGGAGTACCTGCGCAAGGAGGAGGAGTACCTGCGCAAGGAGGAGGAGTACCTGCGCAAGGAGGAGGAGCAGCTGCGCAAGAAGAAAGAGCAGCTGCGCGACAAAGAGAAGGAACTGCGACAGTCGAGCGGCGGTGAGCGGTTGGAGCGGTTTCCCCGTTTCCCGTACACCTGGCTTTCCACCTGCTGGTACATGGCCGCTCGCAATGCTGACAGCGGTCCTCTGCCCTTCCGCGTGATTTGAGCATTCCCTAAGGTGTCTGTGTCCTGTTGGCATTGCACCTGCAGCCAAGGCTGCTGGCGCTGAGCAAGAACGTGAGTGGAGAGGGGCCTCGCTCCACATGTGTTTGCCGCAACCTGGCAGTGGAGGCGGAAGTAGTAGCTTCAACACCTGTTGAATCGCAGGCTCCCGGCTGCAGCAACAGCTCGAGGCGCTGCCATGTCCCTCAGAACTGGCCGACAGCAAGTCGTGGTCAAAAAAAGACAACCTCGCCTTCTTCCGGTGCTTTCGGCCAAGCGCCGGCGTTGGGCCGACCAAAGCCCTGCCGGTGGCTTTGTACGACGGAGTGCTAGATAAGCTGGTGGGGCTCTTCAGTGCGGCGCTTAAGGGCCGCGGCGGTGGCGGCGCAGACGGCGTGCCCCCATCAAGTGTAGACTGTGAGATGGCGTCAAGGTAACGTAGCCGGGCGGCCAGTAGGTGGTTAGTACGGGTGTCGTTGTAAGGAGTGGAAGGGAGGAGAGATGGGGCGCATGCTCAGGTGTGTGTGTGTGTGTGTGTGTGTGTGTGTGTGTGTGTGTGTGAGGGGGGGAGAGCAAACGTGGGCAACATGGGCTTGTCGCCTGGCTGGGTACCTACCAGCGGGGTCTCGAGTCGGCGGCATGCGACTGTGCAAGGCCTGAGCGCCAGGATGTGAAGACAGATTGGATCGCGCAACGAACCCAACGCGTGGCCCGCGCAATCCTGCCCAATCACAGGCTGTGCATAGACATGGCCGAGAGCTTCACTGACGTGGCGGCGCGCACGGCAGCGTTCAGCGACATGCTCAGTGAGTACCTCGGCGAGTGCATCGAGCCCCACCATCCGATCCCCGGCTCAGAGTATAACGCGACGGACGGGAGCCTGCTGTGCCGGGTCGGCGGGCCGGCAGCGTCTTCAGCAGCTCGGCTGCTGCCGGTGTACATCCAGGTGGTCAAGTTGGAGGTGCGTAGCCGCGACGGCAGCGGTAGCCATGCATGTGTCAAGGCGCCTGCCTACCTCTGTGTGCTGCTGCTCCTGCCCGCTCACTCCCTGCTACCTTGCATGTATGCCCGAGCCAGTCAGCCAGACTGCTGCGGACGCACGCAACTCATTATGACATCCACATGCAACAACTAACCTGCACACGCGTTGGCTTGAACTGCCAATCAACCCTACCTGCCGCCGCCTGCCTCCCGCCCTGCAGATCGGCACTCAGGGCGACCCCTATCTCCAGGGCCAGCGCCAGTACCAATTGGCCCTGGCCAATCCCAAGCTGGCGGAGCTGGTGCGGCACACGGTGCTGCCCGTGCTGTTCGTGGAGCTAGTGGGGCCGCACCTGCGCGTGTCGGCGTTGGCGTCGCCGGCAGACGCCACCGTGGTGTGCGAGCCGCTCACGCCCTACCTGCACCTGTTCAGTATGCACCGCTTCCAGCCCGGTGAGCGAGTGTGTTCGGGGAACGAATGCTCGCGCGCACGCACTCCTCATAAGAGCGCGCGCCACATCTATGGCTAGCTTCCGGCCTTTGTTTGATTAGGAACATTATTTGATTAGGAACATTATTGTGCGCTCGACGTACGCCGTGCCCCCGCCCATGCCGCAGACCACATGATCTGTCTGGCGCTCGTGCTGCGGGCTCTGAAGGACGGCATCGGGCTGTTGAAGGCCGCGTGCCGCCGCTTGCTACAGCAGCCCGCTGCTGCCGCACCCGCGGCCTGTGCCTCGGCCCCGGCTGCGTTGGCTCCGGCGGCGGCGGGGTCCGCGCCGGCGGCGTTGTCATCGCCGGCAGCGTCGGCAGGTGGGGAGGTGGATGCGACCGCGATGCGGCGCGGGGTGGTGCCGCTGCGCGAGCCGTCGCTGCAGCTGCCGTACCCGCTGCGCCCGGGGACGGGCTTCACGGACGTGCGGCAGATTGGGGCGGGCGTATACAACCCGCTGTACTTCGCCATGTACCAAAGGTGTGTAAGAGGACGGCGGGCGGGGTGAACCGCACGGGTCGTTATGTACGGCTTGGTCGTGTGCAGCAGGACGGGACGGTCAGGGACGCTCGCTCGGCGTACGTCGTGCTTCAATCCTCTTGGGCGTCCTTGATTTGTGATGTCTGGGCAGAAGGCAGGCCACACTCGTTGACGCTATACCTCCGCCGTTGCATGCTCTTACTTTGCCGCGCATGCATGCAGGCCACCGCCGCCGCTGCTCCCAGCAGCGGCCGGCGAAGTACGGCAGCAGTGCGGCGCGGCTCCCGCAGCAGCTTCAGTGGTGGCAGCAACAACGTCCGACCCGGCGGTGGCAGTGGCGGTCAAGTTCGGGCGCATGAGCGCGGACGCTGTCCGAGTGCACCGCGCCTGGGCGGCGGCGGGCTTGGCGCCGCAGGTGCTGCTGGAGCAGGTGCTGCCGTGCGGCCTGACGATGCTGGTGATGGAGCAGCTGGCGGCGGAGGACGGCTGGGTCATGTTCTACAGCCTGCAGCAGAAGCAGAAGCGGCAGCTGCAAGGCGCGGTGGTGGCGGCGCTGGCCCGGGCGCATGCCGTGGTCGTGGACGCGGACCGCGGTCTCACGGGCGTACACGCCGACCTGCGGCAGGCCAACGTCATGGTGCGGCTGCCGCGCGACGACGACGACGCGGCGGCGGCGGCGGCGCGCAGCGGCATTGGCGGCGGTGCTGGGGGCGGCGGTGCTGAGGGCGGCGGTGGTGGGGACGCGGCGGCGAGCGGCGGCAGCAGCGGCAGCAGGAGCGAGCTGCAGGCCCAGGTCCGGTTCGTGGACTTTGACTGGAGCGGGCTGGAGGGCCACACACGGCTGCCGGCCTTCAGCCGCCAGCGGCTGCCGGGGTACGGGTGCGGCTGCGAGGTGACGCAGGAGTACGACAGGGCGCTGTGGGAGCACGAGCAGTTGTACGGGCCCATGTGATGGAGCAAGTAGGTCGGCATGGGGGGCATGGGGGGCATGCGCGCCGCCTGCTGCACCGTCACCGGCGGTGCGTGATTACGATGGCGCATTCGTGGCCAACAGCGCATCGAGTGGGGTAACATGGCTTTTGCGTGCATGCGTGGTGCGCATTTTGCATCCGGATGTGTCGGCCTGTGCGGCTGCAAGGTTTTGATTGTGCATTCGATCATGGCTACAATAATGCCGAGCTCGTCACGCACGAGTGAGAGGCGGCTGTGATGAAACAAGCAGCGCGGCGGGCCAAACGTCGCGCCCCAAATAAACCCCGCCCAGCGCCCACTTGCGGCGCGGTTGAGGCAATCGGCGCACGTTGCGGGAAGTGGTCACTGGTGGTGTACGGGGATGCTGCATTGCAGGTTGCGCCTGCTGTATGTGTGCGTATGTGTGTGTCCGAACCTGACGAGCGACCTCGTTGCCTGCGAAAGTTTTGTCGGCGTGGCGCTTCGCCGCTGACCGGATGCCGGCCGGTGTTGGGTTGAACCCCGGGGACCGGAGTGTTGGACAGGCCTCCGGCACACTGTGGCAAGGCAGTGGGGAGGTGGCGTCAAGCAGTGGTGGGCGGCAACGAGTTTGGCGTAACCTGATTATTGTTGGATGGCGG
Organism: Chlamydomonas reinhardtii; assembly: GCF_000002595.2. Classification (NCBI taxonomy): domain Eukaryota; kingdom Viridiplantae; phylum Chlorophyta; class Chlorophyceae; order Chlamydomonadales; family Chlamydomonadaceae; genus Chlamydomonas; species Chlamydomonas reinhardtii. The sequence goes on along the minus strand of NC_057009.1, from coordinate 6,539,884 downwards.
GGCTGGCATGGCTGCGGGTGTCTGCTACTGCCGCTGCGGCGTCGGCCTGGCGCCGTTCTTGCCGCAACGGCAACTGCACCCGCCTGCACACCATATGATGGCCATGTTGGCATCCCGCACGCCGCAGCAGCTGCAGCAGCGCAGCCGCTGGTGCAGGTGCTACTGCCGCCGGTGCAGGTGCTACTGCCGCCGGTGCAGGTGCTACTGCCAGGACGGTGCAGGTGCTACTGCCGCCGGTGCAGGTGCTACTGCCAGGACGGGGCAGGTGCTACTGCCAGGACGGGGCAGGTGCTACTGCCAGGACGGGGCAGGTGCTACTGCCAGGACGGGGCAGGTGCTACTGCCAGGACGGGGCGGCCGACGGCGACCACGCACTAAGGGCGGCTGTCAGGCGGCCGCTGGGAGCTGGCAGCAGCTGCCGCCCGGCGGCGGCGCCGCCTGGTGTGCCGGTGACGGTGTGCGAGATGGTTTCGCCCGTACGTACGTGCAGGTGTGTGCTGCCGCGAGCGAGCGTGCGGTGCCATGTATGGAGGCTGGGCACACCGCTTCCGCCGTGTCCCTCCTGCCGCCTCCGCATGGTGAACACAACCCCGCCTGAACTCTGCTGTTTCACTCCTGCCCCCCTGACGTTTGCTGTGCCCAACCGCCGCCTGCTGCGGCCGCTTTCCCTACGTGCCGCCGCCTCCAACCACCCTTCCTCCCAACATGCACATCCACCTGTGCCCCCTTGCTCCTGCTGGTGGCTGTCCAACAGGCAGGACCGCTGCCGCAAGGTCACCGCCGCACTCAGGTCCACCAGGTAGGATAAGGTAGGCAGTTGCTTGCACAGCTTGCTAGCTCTGTCGGTGGCTCGGCGCATCGGTAACACCCAATCCGTCTGCTGCTGCTGCTGCCGCCGCCGCTCTTACGATCTCGCTGCTGCGATTGTGTTTGTTATGATGTATTATGAACCCTTGACACAGGTGCCCGCCCAAGCCCAAGGCGCCCAGCTATATTCCCTCATGGGGTGCTGCCGCAACCAGTGGCAGCCGGGGACGCGGCGGCGGCGCCACAGCGGGCTGCGCGCCTGCTGGGCCGGGGCCCTTGCTTATTGCAGCTTGACCGCATCAGCACTGCGGCGGGCGGCTATGGCAGCGGCCTGTGTGGGCTGCGGCGAGGCGGGGGCCGCTGGCGGCGCCTTCGTAAGGGGTGCAGGTGAGGTGCATGCGGTGGTGACGGTGGGTTGACGGGGCCAGCGCTACTGGGGGTCGTGAACGGGGTTATCGGCCCACGCATGTCAGTGGCCCAGCATCATGATCATCAACACAGTACAGCATGTCCCATGAGTCCCATGAAAGCCCCCCCCCGCGTTTGCGGCGGCGCACGTGTGCCTGTATGTGGCACGGCACCATGTTGGTATGCGGCCCTTGCGTCTGTTCCTGTGCTCTGCCCCGCCCACTCCTTCTCCTACTCCTCCTACTCCATCCGATGTCGCTTGACTCCTATGCTTTCCTGCTCCAACGCATTTTCCCGTTCACCAGATCTTTAACCGCCAGGCCGGCCGGCTCTGGCCCGCCCGCGCTTGATGGGCACGATGGCGTCTGCGCCAGCGTGCGTGGCAGGGTGGTTGAGGCAGTAGCTGGCGGCGGCGCAGCAGTGGTGGCGCGGCAGTAACAACTGCAGCAGGGGCTGGTGGCGGCGGTACAGCTGCAGTAGCTGCAGCCGCAGCGGTGGGTGCGCCTGCCAGCGGCGGCCGAAACAGTAGCAGCAGTAGCGCCAAGCAACAGTAGCGGCAGTAGCGCCACGCAGCAGTAGCAGCAGTAGCGCCACGCAGGTGCTGCGGGCGGAGGCATAAGTGGGTTGCGCGAGCGAGCGAGGTCGACTGTAGCGCAGGGACCCGCACAACCCGCACCCCACCCACCCCCACCCTGCGCAACCTGCGGGTCGGCGGCGGCGGCAGTGGCGGCGGCAGTGGCGGCGGCAGTGGCGGCGGCAGTGGCGGCGGCAGTGGCGGCGGCGACCGCGACCGCGACGGCGAGGACCGTGGCGGCGCTGATCGCGATCGCAAGCACGACAAGCAGAAGCAGGAGCGGGAGCGGGAGCGGGAGAGGCGGCAGCGGCAGGACATGAGTCCGGCGGGTCCGCCAGCTACTGCCCACGCCGACGCGGCGGAGGGGCTGGGCAGGGTGATTGGGGAGGTGGTGGGGGGTGTCAAGGGCGTGCTGGAGAAGTTCCAGCACGTGGGGGCTGACACGGCGCCCGAGCAGCCCGTGGTGCCGTACACGAGTACGGCAGAGCTGCTGGCGGCGCGGCAGCAGCAGCAGGGCGGCGGCCGGGAGCAGGAGGGCGGACGGAGATGATGGCAATGGTGCTGCGTGCGTGGCTGGCGCCTTGGTTGCCGCTGGCTGTATTGCGGTGTGTAGGAAAGCCAGCAAGTGTGTCTCATGCCGAGTCTAAAATAGTATAGAGACAGGAACGCACGTCGATAATAGGAAGGTTGTGGTAAGGGAGATGAGACGATTTGTGTTTTGAGCTGTCGGGTTGTGTATGTTGAGGTGGTGTCAGACACTCAAACAAAAGCTGTACGCAACACCCGTTTGGTCTCTTGCAGGCGAGGTTGGTTGTTAGTATTGACAACATATTGTATGGTTGTGTGCGACGGCTCCCAACTTGGTCGTGGAGTGGCAGCAGGTCAAGGGGAAGTTTGCAGTTCCCTTCCACGCCGGAATGGCAGATGAGGTTTGCTTGGCGCAAGGCCGCGCACGAGGGCGGTGTGTAACGGTTTGTGAGAGTGGTCGCCTGTCCTAGGCGCAAGCTCTGGTTGCGCTTCAGCGGCTTTGGCCGTGACTGGTTTGCCTCTGTCCCCTGGGCCTTGTCTCCGCTCATGTCTTTCCATCTTTCCATCACGGCCTGTCACACTCCCACGCGCCGCACCTGGCACCGCGTACCCCTAGCACACACATGCGTCCTAAGGTTGCAGTGACAGCACGCTCCCTCTGTGCACACGCATGCCACGCCTTCCCATCAGGGTTATACACAGGTTTTCTAAAAACCCCTGCCATGTATGAAGTACGCCCCGATCCCCTTCCTGGCGCTGCCAGGAAGGGCCCCCTGCGGGGGCCCTAAAATCTCCTGCGCGCCAGGAGCGCTTGCCCCAGCTACTCCTGTATGTATAGTATTTTTTCCCAGCCCCGGATAGCTGCCTCAGTTTTGCTACGTGCGCTTCCCTTTTGCCACCACGTACACCTTCAGAACCCCCAGCCCAGCTCCTCCAGGTCCAACTCCTGCGCCAGCGTCAGGTCACCACCCTCCTCTAGCGCTGTGCGATGGGCAAGACAATGCACGGTAACCAAAAAGCTTCTCCCCTAGCCCGGGAATTTTTGCGAAAATCAGCCCCCCAAACCCCATAAAAACATGCATGTTTTGCTGAGGAATGCGTGTTCGCTGGGGAATGCGTTCTTGTCGATCAGGACACCTCGACCCCTCGGGCCCATGCTCGGGGTGGCAGGAGTGCACCTATGGTTTAAGCCTGAAATGCTCCTGGCAGCCAGGAGGAGGGCCCGCCAGGCCCTCCTACCCGTGCCAGGAGCCGCCCCCTGGCGGGGGCCTAATCCCTCCTGCTCCGCAGGAGGGATCCCCAAAAAATCTCCTGCGCTTTTTGCCCTACCCCCTAAAAAGTCCTGGATTGCTCCTGGCTGGAGAACCCTGCTTCCCATCACGACGTCGTACCTTGCCACTCGGCCGCCGCACCGTGCGCAGCCCACCCGCCCACCCCGCCCCCAGTGCCCGCAACCCCCCATCCCCACCCACCCCGCGCCCGCGCCCGCCTCTGCCACCCCACCCCCCACGTCCGCCGTCCTGAGCCATGGCCCCTCAAGCGTTGCGCTTGTCCGTGCCTGCCTGCCTGCGTGTGTGGGTCGACAAAAAGGGTATTTGCAGGCGAGCATAGCACCGCACAGTATGTGGTAGGCCGCAGCAGTGAGGAGCGTTCTGACTGGGGGATTTCCTGCTGTTTTGGTTTAGTGCTGTCTGTGCTTGTGCTTGACAGCGGGGCGTGGCTGGCTGGACACATTACGGCGGGCCGTGCCTGTACAAACCGACCCCGTCTATGTCCGGGAGATGAGTGTGCGATGGGACAGTGTCAAGGCAGGTTGGTGAAGTCCCGCAGGGTGCAGCTAATTCCCAGACCCCAGAAGATGGCAAACAATTTGCAACGGCAGGGCAGGAGTGCGCGGCTGGTCGAACGCCGGAGTCACTGTACCGAAAAGTTGCTGGCTGGCTGGAAGTTTGCTATGCGGCTGAGCCCTCCCCTCCCGGGTCGTTATCAACCCAGCCACCTTGACGCGGGCGCCTACTAAGCACACGCCTCTATGTTGGGGGCCTTTGGCATCCCCGCAAATCCGGACGTGGCCGGTTGGGTGGGGTGCACAGTCCGTGCTAACCCGCAGCTAACAAACTAGTCACGTCACTCGCCGCCAATCGACACGTGCACCAGGAAACAAGTGCTGTGATCCTGCTGTGATGTGTAGTAGTTCCTGTAAAGAGAAGTGTTGTGATTGTCTGCACGGAGTTTACATTCCCAAGCTCAACACGTCAGCCAAAGCAAAGCCTACTCAGCTCTTACAGGCGCCCGAATGCAACAACACAACGACAAGACGGGTCCTAACTTCGTCATCTTGAACAATCCAGGACAAAGGCACGTTCAAAACCACGCTCAAAACACGCTAAAAACACGCAAACGCAGAAACAAAACAGAAAGTGCCCCGCGATACAATGAACGTCATTTTGGTTTGCTTGTATCATTGATTGGGAGGTGGTCGCGAACAAGCACACGGCCGGTCATCTTCAGGATCTTTTGGAGTTTTCGATGACACTGCCGGCGGACGCATCAAAACCGCAATAATCGTACGCACCCAACTGACACTTCCATACATACACATACAAGCTACAGGATGCTTGACTGCACCCTGCACTCTCATGAATGCCAGGCAAACGTGAATCCATTGCGCGCCAATCCACGCGCAGGCGTAAACCGTCGTAGCCCCTGCTGGACAGCGCCCATGCAGCTTTTACCCACCCCCTCCACTTTCCATGGCTCGTGAAACCACCGCCAACCCTTGCCTTCACCAAAACCATCAGCCATGTGCTCGCGGGGCATCAAGGCTCCTTCCTCCCTTGCCGGTGAGACTTGCCCTGGCAGCACTGGGATCGGCTGCGCCTTTTCAATCAACAACAAGATGTGCGGTTCCCCTCGCATGGAAATCAACGGAAGAAGTACTGCCTCCGTTCCCACAATCATGCCTCTGCACCCAGGCCCTGTACCCAGCCGCCTCGCCTTGGCGCTGGCTCCAACAGCCGGCGTGTGTGGGACAGCTCCGCTCCATCCGAGCGACGCGCGTCGCACGCGTCAACCCCTTTGCCTGCTGCTTACTCTTGCGTGCAACACACCTGCCTGCGTGCCTGCCTCCCCGGACGCTCGGAATCGGTTGGGCCCGCACCCACATGAGGCTGGGCCCGCTCCCGCCATCGCCCTAGGGTACCCAGTGCCCATGCCGCCGCTTGCCCCTCCGAGTTTTGCACACGCTGCACACGAGTGAACGCGCTCGGGCCGGGCCTCCGGCCCCTCCATCTTGGGGCCAACCAGTAAATCCGCCGCCCCCTACACACCACTCGTCAGCAACGCGACATGCTCGTGCGAGACGCGCGGCAGCACGATTACGCAAGCAAGCCGAAGTCCCGTGGGTGGGCTGGCCAAGTGCCAACCGCAGCCGATAATAAAACGTCATTGCGTGCATTGTAAAACCGCCGCTGACTCGCTCTCATCGCTCGCTTCGGGCTCTTATCCACACCCTCATGCGTCGAGCCAGCAGCCCCACACTGCCATCCCACCTTCACACGGCATTCGCGCGGCCCGGTACCGTAGATATGCACGCCAGGTAGGCCGTCACGGCCTACAAGACCGGTCGCGAACTCACAGCTACGGCTTCCGAGGACTTGCAACCGCTTATTACCGGTAGCCACAGACCGCACCTCACTGCCAGGCCCATCACGCCCCGCACGCCCTCGTTAGCACGCCATCTCTCTCACTCTCACAAAAATCCCGCGGCTGAGCGGCCTCGCTAGGTGACAGGAATGGCGCCTGCATACCCTCGCTCCCCTCGCCCTTGTATCGTGCTCACAGCCTACGCACACCGCCTTTGAATTAAACCCCAAGCAAATCAATCAACCTGAGGCGCGCTGCTGCATGCTAATTCATTTCCTTACGATAGCGACTGAGAGGCAGCGACTTAGCGGCGGCAAAAATCGCCAGCATGCGCGTTTCCTGCCCCGTTCAACTTAACGGAAGCCAAAAACACAGTCCTTGGCGGTAAACTCACGCATCTCAACGTTCACATTGCAATGCGTAAGCTGCTAAGGGCAAGGGCCACCTCAAAAGCTGCCGCCGCTACAGCCAACGCCTTGTTCTTCCCTTCCCTAGCTAGCTTTGCGAATCCCCTGAGCTCGCAGCGCTTACTAACAAATCAACTCCTTCCTTAATAAGCAGATGACTTCGGACGACTTCGCGACATCTCGCGCGCTGCAGTGCCATCGCCGCCAGCATGCTATAGTCGCGCAATCCTAGTCCTTGGCATGTGACCAAGCAATCACACAAGCCTAGCTAGTCCTTTGCGGAGTGGGCCGTGCGCCTGCATGCGCCAGCAGCAGCGGCAGACGCGAATGCATGCTAGCTGACGCGTCCGGCGGGGCCTGCAACATTGCTCGAATTCACTCTCAGCTCCTTTGTCCTCCACTCAAATGCACTGTTGCCAGAACACACGCCGCAGCACACACGTACACGCAGTGATATGGTAATGCTACATAACCCTTTATTAGTGCTGTCTGCTGCCCGTGCTCTCTGCATCATCCGTGGCAAACAGACAATCTGAAGCTCATGCACAAAATAGTAATCAACACAAGATCATCGCGTATCAAATGGCTGCAGTAACCCGAAACCACAGGGGCCTCTAGCAGGCACCAAGTTGTTTTCCTGCCTTGCAGAGTGCGGAGTGCCTAGGACGGCTCCTCCTTGATAGTGGGGCATTCCCTCCCGCGCACTCCTAACAGGTCACTAGCACGCCGCATGGGCGGGTTGGCGCTTCGCCCCCGACGCGGTCCGCTGCCACTGCCGCCGCTCCCGCTCAGCCCCAGTCCCAACCCTGGCATGTGCTGCTGCATCATCACCATCATCTGCTGGTGCTGCTGCTGCTGCTGCTGCTGCTGCTGCTGCTGCTGCAAAAGCTGCTGGTGCTGCCCTTGCTGAAGCGCCAGGAACGCAGGGTTGATTGCGGGCAGGCCCGCGGAGTGACTTGACGCCAGCACTGCGAATTCAACCTCCGCCACACCGCTGTACGACTCCAACCCGCCAGCCGCCGCCGCCGCCGCCGCCGCGCCCACCACCGCCCTCCAATTGGTCGCAGCCAGCGGCCCTACGCCTCGCTCGCCCGCCGAAAGGCCGCCCGGACCCGAGGCAATGCAGCCGCCGCCGGCGCTGACGCTACGCCGCTGCAGCTCGCCGGGCACGCCCGCACACAGCTCCATTAGCGCCGCCGCAGCAGCATCGCGCTCCGCGGCGCCGCGGTAGCCGAAGCCAGCCGACGGCGGCCGCCGCGCCGGAGCCGCCGCCGCCGCGCCAGGGGTAAGCCCGGCACCGGCAGCACCAGGCGCACCAACAGCGCCGGCAGCAGCAGCAGCGCCAGCAGCAGCAGCAGCATGCGGGCTGTTGAAAAGGCTGTTTGACGGCTGTAGCAGGGGGCTGCAAGCAGCCGAGGCCTGCGGTACCGTGGCGATGGTGACCGTGACGCCGCCGGCGGCGGCGGCGCTGTGTGGCGATTCAGATGTCCCGCGACTGCTGCTGCTGCTGCTGTCGGCGGTGCCAGTGGTGGTGGGGCCGGCACCGGCAGTGACGGCTGCTCCCCCACAGGCTGCGCCATCTGCACTGTCGGGAGCTTCCCACTTGCCGTCGCTGGATGCCGCGTCCTCCACAAACACGCACGGCGCAGCCGCCGCCGCAGCCGCAGCCGCGGCCGCGGCGCAAGCCGCGGTGCCGGCCTCTGGGCCGCGTGCCTGCGCCTGCGCCTGCGCCGGCACCAACGGGGGCAGTGACAGCTCGCGCGCCGACGGAGCCGCCGTCAGCTCCGCCGGCAGCGGCCCGCCCGACTGCTGCCGCGAGCCCGCCGCCGCACCCGCCGCCGCCGCCGCCGCCGCCGCCGACACCGCCGCCGAGACGGACGCCGACATAGACGCCACAGCCGACAGCGCCGACGTCTGCTTGGAGAGCGACGGCAGTGGCGCGCTCGAGGTGGGCGTGGGCGTCAGCGGCTCCGCCGGCCCGCGGCTGCCCTGCCGCCTGCTGGCGGCAGGCGCGGGCGCGGACGTCGCCGCCGCCAGCGGCGACGCCACCGGCGGCGGCGTTCCTGGCGCCACGGCGGCGGCGGCGGCGGCGCCGGCAGACAGCAGCTCGGAAGAGCTTGAGGGCCCGTCAACGCCGTCAGCCGCTGTGGAGGCCGCGGCGGCGGCGGCTGGGGCGGAGGCCAGGCGCGCGCCCGCCACTGGCGTGGGCGTCGTGGCACTAGGGTGGTACAGGGCCGCCGCCGCCGCCGCCCGGCTGCCCATGGCAGCAGCGGCGGCGGCGGCGGCGGCGGCGGCGGCTGTAGCGTCCGGCTCAGCCGTACCCGCCGATAGCGCGAAGGGGGAGTGGCTGGCAGGCTGACGAATTTGGCGGTGCGGCTGGGGAGGGCTGGTGGCAGGGGCCGCCGACGACGAGGGTGCAGGCGCAGGCGCGTGCTGCTCAGCAAGCGGCGACAGCTGCGGCAGCTGCGCCTGCGCCTGCGCCTGCAGCCGCGCGAGCAGCTCTGCCACGACGGCGGTAGCCATGCCAGGCTGCGCCGCCAGGGCCGCCGCAATCGCCGCCGCCGCGCCGCCACTGCCGCTACTGCCGCTGCGCTGCCCCGCCTCGCGCTCGCCTGGCGCGGCTGCGGCGCCGCCGGCGCCGGCGCTGCCTGCATGGTGCAGCTGATGCGGCTGCGGCTGGGACTGCGGCTGCGGCTGCGGGTGCGCAGGCCCCGGACGCCCCGGCGGCGGAATGGGTGTCGCGCGGGGCTGCTGGTGGCGCGGGGAAGCGGGCGTACGGCTGGCAGCGCCGGCGGCACTCATTTCAAAACCGCCGAGATGGCTGGCGCCGCCGATGCCGACGCCGAGGGATGAGGCGCAAGACGCCGTGCGCGCCGGCGCGGCATGTTGGCCACCGCCGCCGCCGCTGCCGCCGCTGCCGCCGCTGCCGTGTGAGGCGGCCGGCGCCATGCCCGCGGCAGTGCGGCCGCCTGCGCCCGCCGGCGGCTGCTGGCCGGCAGCGCTGCCGTACCCCGAGTACGGCTGGCCGGTGCCGTACAAATGGTGCACGTGCGTGCCCATGTGTGCGGCGGCGCTGTTCCGGCCGTGCGTGTCGAAACTGAGACGTGACCGCGGGATGGGGCTGGCGTTGACGATGGCGCCGGCGGCGGCGGCGGCGCCGGCGGCGGTGGCGCCGGCGGTGCCTCCGCCGCCCCCCGCCAGCGGCTGCAGCAGCGGCGGCGGCGGCATGGCGGCGGCGGCGCCGTTTCGGATGACCGTGACGGGCACGAGGGCGGGGCCGGCGGCGCCGCCACCCATGCCGCCGCCGGCCGCGGCGACGATGGCGCCGGAAGAGGTTCCGAAGTCTTGACTGGTACGGCGGCTTGCTGGGTAGGCGAATGAGTCCTGCGACATGCGGTGCCCGGCGGCGGCGGTCACACTGTGCCGCATTGCCGCCGCCTCGGCGGCGGCCGCCGCGGCGAAGGTCACGTCCACCGACAGGCGACTCGCTTGCCTGTGTGTTGATGGCACGGGAAGCCCAGGTGCCGTCAGCGAAGGCACGGCACGCGCAGGAGCACGGGCGCGCGACCTCCACGGTCACGTGTCCCCGCAGGGCCCGCTACCATCACAGCCCCCCTCACACAGGCCCCCCGCACACAGACACACACACACATACACAAACGCAAGCACGCGCACACACACACACACAAACACACACACAAACACACACACACACACACACACACCACACACACACACATACACACAAACAAACACACGAGTCCCCCCCCCCCCACACACACAACCCGACGCCCCCTCCCCCCCACCTGCTAGGTGCCCTGCTGATGCTGAGGCTCTGCCTGCTGCCGCTCTCCAGCCGCACCCGCGCCTCCAGCTGCGCCAGCTGCCCCATGAGGCTCTCGAAGGAGGGCCGGTCGTGGGGGGACTGCGCGGTGCAGGCGCGGCTGATGGCCACCAGGTCGGGGCAGGCGTCTGTCGGCGGGCGTGGGTGGGGGCAGACAGTGTGTGTGTGTATGTGTGTGTGTGTGTGTGTGTGTGTGTGTGTGTGTGCGTGTGTGTGTGTGTGGGCGGTGGGTGGTGGGTGGTGGGTGGCAGGTGGCAGGTGGAGGGGCAAGGACGGCACGGGGCTTAAGGGCGGTGGGTATGCGGCAGGCACGTCGCGGGTCTTCCCACCCACAAACTACCGTGTGTGCCTCTACCCCAACCCCCAACCCCCAACCCCCAACCCCCAACCCAACCCATCACGTGTCCGCCGCCGCCTCACCCGGCGCCCACTCCAGGCATGCGGTGCCCTGCGCACACGCCATCACGATCTGCGCCGCGTGCATTCCCTCGTACGGCCGAGCGCCGTGGTACATCTCCCTGCAGCAGCGGCGGCGGAGAGTGGCAAGTGGCGTTGGCGGCGGCAGCGGTGGCAGATGGCCAGTGGCGTCAGCAGTGGCAGTAGCAGGTGGCGTCAGCGAACGGCAGCTGGCAGTAACAGGCGGCGGCGGTTGGCCACAAACTTTCGAGATGGCCAGGCAGCACCACCACCTCATCTCATGCGGTGCAGGTAGCCGCACGACCCACCACCGCAACCCCACAGCACGCCGCCACTCACCACAGCATGACTCCGAAGGCGTACACGTCACTGGCCGGGAACAGCTGGCCAAACAGCAGCCGCTCAGGGGCCATGTACACGAGCTGACGTGGCGGCAAGGGCAGGCGGCAGCAGGCGCGGGGAGAGGGGAAGAGTGGCAGTGGGGAAGAGGGAGAAGGAAAGGGCGACAAACGAGTTCAGTGAGGCGCAAGCGGAAGCACAGCCATCATTTCAAGACGGCCTACACCGCTGCGGACCCTACGGCCGGTGCCAAACGCCCGCTTTCGGCCCATCGCCCCCCTCTACCGCCCCGCCCCGCCCCGCCCCGCCCCGCCCCGCCCTCCCGCTCTCACCGTGCCCCAGGGCGCGTTGCTGATGTGTCCCTGCGCGGCGCCACAGAACTGCGCCAGCCCAAAGTCTGACACCTTGGCCACGTAGCCGCGCCGGTCCTTGCGGCTGTTGATCAGCAGCACGTTGGCGGGCTGCGGCGGGAGGCAGTGGAGAGGGAGGGAGGGAGAGAGGGCGGGAGGGAGGGAAAGGTGCAGTTGATGGGTGCAGGGGTTGACAACGATATGGTGCCCCGCTGGGTGCCTCGTGCATCAAATCATGGCATGCCGCATCGCACCCGCTCCCTTCCCTCCCTCGCCCCCCTCCTCCCCTCCCCTCCCCCCCTCCCCCTCCTCCCCCTCCTCCCCGTCCTCCCCTCCCCCTCCCCCTCACCTTGAGGTCCCCATGCAGCACGTTGTTGGAGTGCAGGTGGAACATGCCCTGCGCCACCTCGCGCACCGTGCGGATGAGCGCCCGCAGCGCCAGCTTGGCTCCCCAGCGGCTGGTGGGCTTGAAGATGCCGCGCTGTATGGCGGCGTGCAACGAGCCGTGGTCGCAGTGCTCCATCACCTGACAGGGGGGCAGGAGCGGCGGTAGGAGGAGGAGGGGGTTGCAAGGTTAAGACATTGGGGAGGAGGGGGCTGTCTTCACCATTCCCAGTCAAGCAACCAGAGACCAAGGATGCTGCAGGGGGGTCAGCCGTCTAACCCCCCAAACCCAAACCCGCACGCGCCCAAACCCGCACGCGCCCAGCCACCCACCATCTGCGCGATGAAGTGCCCCGGCTTGGCGCCCATGGACGCCAGGACCTGCCGTACATCCGTGAAAGTGGCGCGGCGGCCGAAGGGGTCGCCAAAGCCGTCGTCGCTGTGGAACGAGTCGCCACGCGCCGCGAGCCCCAGCCCCGTCAGACCGCTGCCTGAAGTCACAGACGCCAGGCCCGACTGCAGCGGCTGCAGCTGCTGCTGCTGCTGCTGCTGCTGGTGCTGCTGCTGTTGCTGCTGTTGTTGCTGTGCAAGCGCGGCTGCGTGGCAGCTGCCGCCGCCGGCAAGGGCGCCGGAGCGCGATGACGACATGCGGCTGAGTTGGTGCACGGGCTGCGAGTAGGTCTGTGGAGTGGGCGGCGACGCGTTAACCGCATCAGAGCCGATCAGGCCGCCGGCAAAGCCGGCGGCGGCGGCGCTGGTGGCGGCGGAGCCGCCGCCGCCGCCGCCGCCGGCGTGCGGCAGGTTGGGCGCCGTCGTCAGCATCAGCGGCAAGTGCTGGTGGTTGGAGCCGGCGGCGGCGGCGCTGCTGCCGTTGGTGTTGGTGCTGGTGTTAGTGTTAGTGTTGGTGTTGGTGTTGTTGGTGTTGGTGTTAATGTTGGTGTTGCAGCGGCCGCTGCTTTGGGCGGTGAGGTTGGAGCTGCTCTGGTGCTGCAGCAGGTGCATGTGAGGCGGCACGGGCGAATTGCCAGCTGTGGCGGCGGTGGCGGCGGTCATGGGGCTTGGCGGCAACGCCGGCGCCTGGGGGCTGTCGCCGTTGCCGTTGCCGTTGCCGGGCTTGTTGCTGGTGCTCCCACGACCGCTCTTGAAGGCGTGCGTGGGGGAGTAGAGCGCTGAGGACGTGACGCTTGCCACAGTCGAGACCTGCTGCTGCTGCTGCTGAGCGTGGGTCAGCGTCGGTGCGTGTTGGCGACTGAGGCTGCGGCTGGGCGGGTAGCCGCTGCAGACGCCGTTGGCCTGTTCCAGTGACTGGGGCGGGTGGATGGTCTTTTCGTCCAGGACAGCGACCTGCGCAGGGCACACACACAGCGTCCGCGAATATTCTAGATAAATTGCTGTAAATTGTAATCGCTAAACAAAAATATGACCTTTCTTGCACGCGCGCGCTTCTATAGCACATTAATATACACGATATGCACATGCCTATTATTCCTGCTGTTCGTGGCATTTGCCTCCTCCCCAGCCCCTACCGCGCCCCACCCTGCCCTCCACCCCACCCTGGGCCCCCAACCCCACAAACACACTCTCCCGCCCCGCCCCGCCCCGCCCCGCCCCGCCCCGCCCCGCCCCGCCCCGCACCTTGGCCACGAATGTGGTGACCACATTGGGGTGACACAGCAGTCGGCTGAACAGCAGCTCGTAGGCAGTGGTGTCCAGGTCCTCCACGATGCTGAACTTGACGGCCACGGTGGCGCCCTGCCACACGCCCTCGTACACCACACCCTGGGCGCCTGGGGGGGAGGGGGGAAACAGGGAGGGTTGGAGGGGTGGGTGGGCGGGTGCGTGGGCGAGTGCGGTGGTGGCGTGTGCGGTGGTGGCGTTGGGCAGGTCGGTGGGTAGCACAGGCGGGTTAGGTGCGGGATGGTGAGGGCGACTGGGATGCTGACACGGGTTTGTGTCGGGACCGTTGGCGTGTGGCCCTGCACGGCCTCACACGTCGTGCCCGCCGTGCCGTGCAGCCGTAGCGCGTCCTGAGTTCACGTGAGGCTGTCATGCTCTCCACTGCTTCAACGTTGCCTCACTACCTCACTGCCACAACGGTCCCCATATATCACACAGAATCGCTGCAGTCTCTTGCGTTTGTTGCTACGGCGCCAACAGCCAATACGGTACTTACCTTGGCCGAGCCATCGGAGGTCCAGCACGTCCTTCACCAGCTGGTCCGCGGTGGTGTACTCCACATTGGACCTGAGCAGCCGCGGGGCCAACAGGCGCAAGGGGGCGGCATGGGTTCCAGTTTCACCAATACGCGGTGGTTTCCGTAGAAAGCAGGCGGCGGCGAGCAGGCTGGCAGTAGGCCAACGCGCATGTTGAGTAACGCACTTATGCAACCCCGTGCGGCCGCCCGGCAATGCGCGTCTCAGTTGGCGGATGGCAGCGTGTTGCCTATCGTTCCCAGAAAACCGCGCGCCGGAAACCGCAACAAAACGCTCGCCTCCGCATCCCCGGACTCGCAAGGCCATACGCTTTCCGGCACCAACAACGCCCGGTGCGTAGATTGTTAACAGGCTTGAGCTCCTGTTCATTTCTCAGCCTCCGCGCCCGAGCTCACCTCTTCTCTCCTTGAGCCAAAGTGACCGAGCACCGCCCCGTCTGGCTTGCCCGGTAAAGCGCCGCATCCAGCTCTTTGGGTGTTGGCGGAAGGACATCCACTGCTGGCGCGACCGCGGCCTTCGTCAGAACCGCGAGCGCATTGGGCGACCCGGTCGCCAAGCCCCCTGACGAGCCATCCAGGCGCTCCGGCTCTGGCTTTGTCGCGTTTGACTGCTCTTCAGGGCTGGGCCTCAGGCAGCCAAAAATTCGCAGGAATGCGGGCATTGTCTTGCGCTTAGGAGGGCTTTCGCTGAAAATTGGAGCGCATCCTTAAGAGTGGGCGTACGTTAGTGTGCGCATATCTTTAAAAGCGCCGCGGGCTGCTGAGCCAAGAACCCGGGCCAGATTGCCCGAATCCGGTGGGAGAGCTCGACGCCACCACTGCGGCTATGCGCTCTGTGCAGCTCGCTAGATATGTTCGTTGTATGTGAATGGACCCAGCCGAGCGGGTTTATAGAGTTCTATAGACACAGACTGCGCGCCAGTAGAAGCGACAGGCCAAGTTAAAGCGGTAATTACAGGGACCTGCAGAGTCTTTGGCCTTTTTCCATTGCAGAGTCTGGTGATAATCTGTGACACAATTTGCCCGCCCGATGCAAGACCGAGGACATGCACAATACTGAGACTTTGCAGGCAACTGTAGATAGTGGAATGGATTGTGAATACTATGATTTCAAACTGTGATGATAACTCAGGAAGAAATGACACTTTCCGTGCCACGCGTTCGGTTAAGGTTGAAAGGGTTGCTTTTTGAGATACCGTGTGCTCTGTCTGAGGAAATTGATTGTCTTTTTGAAAGCGGAAATTTTCAGCTCTAAGTGTCTGATTTCCAAGTCGGCGAATCGTAACGACCGAAACGACGTCTAGAACGTTCCAGGGCGACGTCCAGGGCAACTCGTTAAATGTCCTTTGACTAGTCATCTCTGGACGACTCCATTGTCTACACAGAAAATGAATTTCCCTTCCAAGCCCCACCTGAGTTTCGGTAGCCGGAAAGTGCACCCGCGACACGCATTTCTATACAACAAAGGCAGAGCCTGACAATAGCCCGATGGGCCCGATGGGCAGCGCTGCAGCCCGCCCCGACAGTGCCTGCAGCCCACTCCTCACCCAGTCCTGCCTGGTCCAGCCCACAGCAGCGCACACGGCTGGGCCCAGGCATGCCTCATTGGATGCTTACACGTGCTTGACACGTACGGTACGCCCCATCTGCATGCAGTTGATGATCCGCATGGGACACCTGAGGTCCGACACAATTGCTGTCGCAGCAATCGTGCCGACATCCAAACAGCGCCTGAAGTTCTACGGTTCCCGGTTCCACACTTACACCTTGGCAGGGTGACCCCGTCCGCCCGTCGACGCGCCCTATCTTGCTTCTGCAGTCCCAAGCTGGTAATCACTCTGGGCGCACCACCCACACGGCAGTGCATTGGCGCTGCCTGCCCCGTCCAAGGGCGCAGACGGCGCCGACGGCCGCTCGGCGCCGGCGGCCGCACAACTGGCTGGTGGATGAAGGAAGCACCCCTTCCTCTGACCCTCCCGCATCCCGCCGCACGCCGCCTACCAGCACAGCACCACTACTTCTTCTTCCCCTGCGGATCCTTCAGCTGCTGCGCCTTGAGCTTCAGCAGCATCTGCTTGAACCGTGCCACGTCCTTCGCCGGCCCCGCACCCCCCGCCTTGCCGCTGCCGGCACCTGCGCCGCCACCGGCACCGCCGCTCCCTGCGGGGTCCACCAGCTCAGCCACCGCCGCCCAGCCGCCGGCCGCCGCCTTTGAGAGCTTGCCGCCGCCGCCAGCGGTGGTGGCGGTGGCACTGGCACGGTTGGTTGAGAAGCGCTGCTTCAGGAGCGCCGTGCGCCCCTGCGAGCGGAGGAGTGGGGGATTGGGATGGGTGGGGTGGGGCAGAGGGGGGGATAATAAGGTTGAGGGTGCGTGGCGGGGTGGCGGGTTGGGCGGTAATGTGCGTGGGATGGCTGGGTGCGTGATGAGGTGTACGTAGGGCATTGCGGCCTTTGGGGCCGGCACAAGGTTAGCAACAGGACCCGCCGTCGACCACCGTCCTTTGTGGCCACGTCGCCTCTGTCGCCTCCAGGTAACATTGCGGCCCCCGCCTCCACCGTCTTTCGTGGACGGCTACGCCCTCCACCCCCGACCACCACCACCACACACACAGCCACGCGCGCCTTGCCCCACCTGCTGCAGCGCCGCCAGCCGCTGCCGCGCCTCCGCCCCCAGTTTGTCCTTGGCCGCGCTCTCCGCCGCCGCCGCCGCCTTGAGGCGGCCCGCGTTAGCCACACGCCACGCCACGCGCGCGTCCTCACCCTCCGGCTCCGCGGCCGCCGCCACGCCCTGTCCAGCGCTGCCGCCGTTGCCGGCGGCCGCCGTCGACGGCGTAAAGAAGAAATCCTCCTCCGCGTAAGCCGGAGGCGGCGGCGCAGCCACCGCCACCGCCGCATCCGCACTGCCGCCGCTACCCTGGGCAGGGACGGCAGCTCCAAAGAACGGGTCCGCGTCGCCATCGCCGCCGCCCAGCGGTAGCGGCACCGCCGAAGGCGACGCCACGCCCTCCTGCGGCGCCGACGTTTCGGACGCGCGGGCGCCGCCCGACCCGAGCACGGACAGTGGCGGCGGCGGCACCACCGATGCCGCCGCCACCGCTCCGCTGCCCAGGGAGCCGAGGCCGGAGCCAAGGCCGGCGGCAGAGCCGGAGCCGGCGGCGGCCAGCGGCGCTGCGGCAGCAGCGGCGGCGGTGGCGGCGGCGGCTGCGGGCAGGCTGTTGGCGGCGGCCCGGGGCGAGGCGAAGCTGAAGGCGCTGTCGCCGTCGCCGTCATCGCCGGCTGGGTCGCGGCGCGGCGAGGGCTGCGCCGGCATCACAAACGAGCGCCCGCCATCCTCGCCCTCTGCAGGGTGGCGACAGGCACGCGGGGCGGTCAGTGGGTGCCTTAGGCCGTTTCAAGATCATGGTGTGCAGTCCCGAGCGGCATGCGGAGCGCATGGGGGGCTGAGTGTGCGCCTGGCTGCGTCCGGCTGCGTGTCGCTCGAGTTGAACCAGCAACGACCAAGCCGTCCTCCAAAACAATAGAATCTCGGGCACAACAATTCTACGTTCTTCATAAAACAGTAGCCCCCACCAGCACGGATGGCTAACCCTCTCCTCTCCAACCCCACACCCTCACCCCCCTCCTGCCCCTCACCCAGCAGCACGGGCGCGCACTCCTCGGGGTCGTCCTCCAGTTCCAGCTCCTCGTCGTGAGCCGCCGCCCGCCCGGGGCTGGGCGGCAGGCTGTCGGGCAGCTGCCGGCCGCCGCCTGGGGGGGGGCCGAGGAGGCGAGGAGGCGGCGAGGTGGGAGGTTGCATTCATGATTACTTAAGAAGTGTAGGCATAGCCTGGAACAGTAGGTTGTGGGGGCGGCCGCATGCAGCCGCTGAGAGGCACGGAGGCAGCGCGCTGAGGAGGGGAGGCAGTCAAGGCCCCGCCCCAAGGAAACAGCTGAGGACATGGGCTAAAGGCCGCGACGCACATCCCCCCCTCGCGCACCTGGCGAGGGCGGCGGCGGCTCCACGCGGCCGCCTCCGTACAGCGACCCGTCCGGCGCCGCCACGGGGCACTCCGGCGGCGCCGCCAGCTGCGTCAGCACGTCGGGCGGCGGCAGCCACCAGCCGCCGTCGCCGCCGGCGGGTGCGGACTCGTCCAGGGAGTAGTGCGGCGCGCCCAGGTCGTCCTTGGAGTTGAAATCATACACCTATTGAGTTAAGAAACGAAACGAAAGCCCGCTTATGTGTGTGCGGTGACGTTATTGCTGTGTGAAACTTGGTGGTGCACAACTGCATATGGGCCAGCCCTGCTGTGCACACGTCATACACAAACACACAGCCACACACGCACATACACAGCCACACATACACAGCCGCACACACACACACACACACACACACACACACACACACACAGCCACAGGCTTTCGTTTCGTTTTTTAACACACAGCCACACCTGCATCCAGGTGTTCTTGGTCGGGTCCAGCTTGGCATCGCTGTGTGGAGTGGACGGCATACACAGCACACGGCACACAGCACACAACGCAGGTGGATGGCGGCAGCATGCAAGTAGGCGGCATGTGGGGTTTGGATTTCTACAACGACTCGCCGCTGGCCGTCGGCATGGCATCAGAACGCGTTGCCAGCTTGTTCCCTTTCGCTAACCCAAACCCTGACTCCAACCCTGGCCCCGGCCGCTGTCTCAAGCGCGTGGCCTGTCAACGCAAGCGCCCACTGCCCGGCGCAAGCCTGCATTGACATCACTGCTCATTACGGTAAGAAATTAGGGCCCGCCCCGACCACCCCGCGCCCACCTGAAGTGCTGCGCCAAGCCCGGGTATGCGCCGCGCCAGCAACTGAAGCGGATGTGGGTGCTGGTCTCTATGCTGGGCTGCGTGGCGCAGTACAGGGCTGCGCGGGCAGGTGCGGGCACGGGGGCGGGGCGGGCCGGGGCGTAGTGGGATGGCGCGGGAACGGTGCCGCAGTTGTGGCGGATGCTGAGGTGGCGGCATCCAAGTTGTGGACCGGCACCGTACCTGGGCGTGTCAACCGCCTAAGCGCCACTCGCACACACGCAACGCAACGCAATGCACGCTAACGCATGACACCGCTGCCCAGCCTCCGGCCCCCTCAACCCATCCACAATTATCTCACATGCACGCCCTCAGCCCAGCCCGGCGTGCACGCACCAATGTCCAGTCGGGTGCAGTCGCGTGTGCGCAGCTGGCGCGCGGCCACACACAGGGTGCAGTCGCGGCAGTCGCGTACAAACACGGAGCCGTCAGTGGGGCCTGTGGGCAGAGAGTGGTGACGATGCGGGAGGGGGGGCATCCAGGCTATGCGTGAGCCGTGAGCAGGTAGCGGAGAGAATCGCATTGCACATTGGGTCGCTTGTTATGGCTGTCCTTATTCCGTGCTGGGACGAGGTTGTTGTTGGCGCGGCGATCTCTGCTTGCACCCAGCGCGGGCAGAGAAAGCGCACGTCCGCACCCACCTATGAAGATTTTGCAGTTGACGCTGCAAAGGGGGTCGGGGCAGAGCGGCAGGGGCAAGTGATGGAAGAGGGAGATGATGCACATGCGTCAAGCGCAAGCAGGCCTAAGCCAGCTCCGCAGCATGCCGGGCCACTCACTGCTCCTGCCAGACTGGTACCCTGACCAGTTTCCAAAATACCAACCAACCGCATGCATGCTCTACCCTGGAAGGACTGGGCACTCCAGCAACTGAACTAACCACTAACTGAGGGCAGGGGGTGCGCTGCCCCAGCCCCTGCGCGCTTCCATTCTCCCTCAGTCGCCTCACCAATCGTCAACCTGCACAAGCGGGCACAGTCAAAGGTCAAGCTTATACGTAATCATATTTGACCTGGCACCTGCTGCTCATGCAGCTACAGCCGTGCGTGGCGTGCCAAACCAAGTGGCCCCGCTAGCCACTGAGCGCGTGTGACCACCCACCTGCACTTGGCTTGTGTGGTCGAGTATGTACACCTCGCAGTCGTGCAACGTGTCGAGCTTGAAGCCATTCCTGTTCACGAACGGATCGGCGACATTTTGGGACGGCATGACATGTGAATGACAGGTCCGGTTCGCAAGCCTGTCAAAGCACCGCTACGCGTGTAGCGCCCCTGCCTCTGTTTAGCCCATTAGCTCACCCATTGATGCTGCCGGGGAGCTTTACAAGGACTTCGCCTGTCCGTTTCGCGAAAATATAGTTCGCTGGGTCGCTCATTTCTAGTGAGCTACGCTGCTATCGCAGCTTACAACACGAAAGGTATGCAAAGCCCCCTGTGCTGAAGCACTGTTGTTCAAGGGCTGCATGGAGAACCCGCACCGTCGATTGCTGTGCCCCGCGCCAAAGCCCTGGCAATGAATGTTGGTTAAACCACACAACCCTCCACGTAAAGCCTGGCTTTTCCCTTGTGTTGCAATACCAACAAGCTGCGCTCTTAGGCGGTACTTTTGCTGAATGCCGTTCGCTGGTCTCCCAAGCTTGACGTCGACGCAACGTGTTCATGGAGCTGCTGGTGTCGGTTCTGCTGCTGGGCGCACAGAGCGAGGCCTGGTGCCGGCGAGGTGAGTTCGGCGGGACCGAAGCCCTTTTCGGAAGCAGCTGCGCGCGCACCCCAAATGCTACAAGCCCTTGTAGAAAAGGTGGTATATGTCTCGCAATGCAAGGCGTTGCAGGCGCGCGAGTCAAACGCGCGTTTTTGGCACGGCATTCTCCTACGCGACGCTTTCTGCGCCGTTTGCGCCGCTCTGCGCAGGCTCTCCGTGGTGCTTAAGGCTCTGAACAACCAGCGGAGTCATGTCGAAGAGGAGTTGCTGCGGATGCAGCAGCAGCTGGCGCACGATGACGAAAAGCATGCGCGTCAGCATTCACGCAGCCAGCGTGGAGACGCGGGCGCGCACCACCACGTCTTTGTGGACACGGTGCACCACCCGCACCATCCGCACCCACAGCGCCACGTTCACCACGACGCGCACGCCCAACCGCAACGCATCGACCACCATGACCACCACCACCACGCCGCGCAGCTTCCCTCCCCCGCCCAGCGCAGCCACGCCGACCACGAGCTCGCCAGCGCGGTGGAGCTGAGCTACCAGTACTCCACCAACGGCGCGGTGGAGCTGGTCGGCAACATCGTGGCCGCGCCCGACCTGCTCCACAGCTCCGATGCGCTCCACGTCCAGCACCCTCAGCACCCTCAGCACCCTCAGTACCCTCAGCACCCTCCGCAACCCCCCGAGCACTTCGGCGACAAGGGCATGCCCATCACCCCGGTATCCCGGCCGCCCATGTTGTACGCGCGCGTGCTGGACTACGACGCCAGCTCCACACTCGCACGCGACATCACGGGCGCGCTGCTGCGCGGCGACAAGCTGCTGCTGGAGCTGCCCGACGAGCCCGGCACCGTGTCCACGCTGCTGACGGCGCTGGGCCACGCGAGCGCGAAGCTGGCGGCGGCAGGTGCGCGGATTGGGGGGGGTCTTGTTTGCGGCGGGGGGGGGTGATGGTTGCGTGAGGAATGGGGAGCGGGGGATGGAGGCATCGGAAGGTGGCCTGGGTCGTATCGTTCCGCCGTACCGGGGATGGCGCCGTGGACGCCCGCCCGCCCAGCCCTAACTACCTGACAACCTCTCCGCTCCTTTCATTTAACAACCTTCTTGCCCTCCTCCTCGCCTGTGCTGTTCCGGCTGCAGGCCTGGCGACGGCGCTGGACCCGGTGTGCGACCCCGCGGCCTTCGCCGCCGGCGCCTGCGCCCTGGGCGTGCTGCACATCAGCCCCGGCGCCAGCAGCAGCCCAGGCGGCAGCCCCGCATCCAGCCACTCCGGCATCCACTCCGCCGCCGCAGGCAGCGGCAGCCCCAGTGCCGTAGGCGGCGGCGGCGGCGGCTCGCCGACTGCCTCCTATGACGGCGGCGCCGGCCCGGGCGGCAGCGGCAGCGGCAGCAGCGGCCGCTCCTCCCACCGCACCAACCCCGACTGCTGCTTCGTGCTGTGCGCGCGCGGCGTGCCCATCCCGCCCGCCGCCGCCTCGCCCGCCGCGCCGCCCGCCGCCGCCGCCACCTCCATCTACACGGTGGGCAGCAGCATGGGGCAGCAGGTGCTGCGCGTGGGCCCCGCCGCCAACACGCACGCGCTGCTGAGTGCGCTGCTGCGGGCCGTGCTGCGTGACGGCATGGTGACGCTGCGCACCACCTGGTTCGACGAGGAGATCGAGGCCGACTGCTGGAGCGACGACGAGGAGTGCGCCGGCGAGGGCCTCAGCGCCGAGCCGCCGCACACGCCGCAGGCGCAGCAGCAGCAGCAGCAGCAGCAGTATCAGCAGCAGGCGGCGTACAGCGGCGGCGGAAGCGTTGCGGTGGCGGCTGTGGCGGACGGCGAGGACGCGCTGGTGGCGGCGGTGACGGCGGCGGTGGCCAGCGGCATGGCCGTGCAGGCCGGCGGCAGCGGCAACGGCGACGGACAGGCCGCGGTGGCGCAGTTCTCGCCGCTGGCATCCTTCGACCAGTTCTACGAGCACGAGCACCACCACAACCACGCCTACCACCCGCCGCAGCCGGCGCCGCGCCAGCCCGCGCCGCAGCCGGCGGCGCAGCAGGCCATGCAGGATAACCACCACAACCACCACCACAACGGCCACAACGGCCACAACCACCACCACGCGACAGGGCCCTCCGGCGCCGGCCGCCTGCTCGGCTCGCCCAGCCCCTCCTTCTCCCCCACCGCCTCCTTCTCCCCCACCGCCTCCTTCGAGCTCGGCCACGGCCACGGCCCTGCCTCCTCCTCCTCGTTCTCCTCCTCGGCCGCCGGCCCCGGCATGCTGCGGCCCGCCGCCCCCGCGGGCAGCCTGGTGCGTGTGCCGCCGGTGCTTCGGGCGCTGTTCAAGCTGGACCGGCAGCTGCGCAGCCTGGACCTGGGCGGCCTCATGATCCTGCCGCACACCTTTGTGCGCCACCCGGGGGCCGGCCGCGAGAACTCGCCCGTGCTGTACCTGGACGTGGTCATCGCCTGAGAGGGAGGCAGGGGTGCACGTGGTCATCGCCTGAGGAGTGAGGGAGGGGTGCACGTGGTCATCGCCTGAGGCAGGGGTGCACGTGGTCATCGCCTGCGGCGTGAGGGGGCTGGAGGGGGTGGAGGGCTGGAGGGGGTGCACGTGGTCATCGCCTGAGAGGGAGGGGGTAGGAGCGCAGGGCGTGGATGGATGCAGATGAGAAGGGGTTGGTGTAGGCCCCGGCGCCGGTTTGAGGCGAGGTGTAGGAATCGTTGCTGTTGTTGCATCGTTGGCAGGGCATGGATGTTGTATTTTGTATGAGCGGCTGCCCGGCTCCAATCGGGGCTAGTTGCACGGCACACGAGATTTGGTTATTTGGAGAGAGTGCGAAGCGGAGGAGGTGCGCGTCGCGCTGTGGATGGCGAGGCGCAATGTCGAGGGACAATTTCATCTGAGCGGCCGGCGGAAGCCAAGGAAGGAAAAGGTCAGCGGCGTCAGCCCAAAGCCGCCAACTGCACATAGGAAAGGCGGCGTGTTGGCGACCTGAGCCTGAAACCGGGTACGCAGAGCAACACGTGTCCGGCGCTTGCATACAGGATATACAGTGCGTCTTCCCTGCGTGCGTGTGTGCGTGTGCGTGCCGTGCGAGTTTGGTGTGTGTGTGTGTGTTAAAGAGCACAAGGAAAACGTTGCGCAAAGACAGTGCATGCGATGCAGTGTGTGTGTGTGTGTGTGTGTGTGTGTGTGTGTGTGTGTGTGTGTGTGTGTGTGTGTGTGTGTGTGTGTGTGTGTGTGTGTGTGTGTGTCTCAACAAATTATGCACACGGTGCTGTGAGTTTGTGTGTGCATGGTCAGCAGCTCAAAGTGAGGAGGAGGGTTCTATAAAAACAACAGGTGGAGCGAGCGCCCAGGGGGGCCTGGGGGAGTCGCACACATCAAGCTCTGGCATGGAGCGAGGCCCGCGGCGGCAATCGCTGCGGGGACCAAGCTCAGTATGCACTGTCGCAAATTTTGTTTTGGCCTACGTACTGAAAGCAGGCTAGGAAGATTACCATTTTGGAAAGTGCAGGCACGTGTTAGTGCGGAAGGGTTTTAAGCCCCGTCAGGCTGGTGGGCCCTTTGTGAGAGGGTGTCCGAGTGTGGAGGAGCGGGGAGCACAGGGTGGTTTGGTCTGGCCAAGCATATGGCTAGCTCTGGAGGATGCATGAGCAAGGAGGCAGGCGAGCGGAGCGCGCATGGGCTCGACAACAGAATGTGCCGCTGGCGGTAAGGCGCGGGCGCACGAACAGAGCCTCACACGTCGCTGCCGCTGTGGTTGTGTGCAGACGCCTTGAGTCCCTCCCTTAGTGAGGGACAGCAGAAGAGAAATTAATTGCAGAAGAGAATCATCGTGAGTGTGGTAAAGTGCGTGCCACACTGACATGGTGCATTGTTGCACGTTTGCGGTGCGTGGGAGTTTGCTGCGCCTGCAGAAGCCCGCACAAAAGTTTCATGGTTTTGATGCCAGCGCCCCTGGGGCAGACCTGGTGAATCTTTTTTGGTTCGTTGGTGGGTGAGTATTGCGTGGCAGTGAGGAGCTCGGAGCAAGCCGAAGATGGGGGGGAGGGGCTGTGCAAGAGGGGAAGCATGAGACACGGTTGGTGGGCAGCACGGCAGAGCAGTGCACGCTGGTCGAAAGAGCAGATGTACGTGTATGCTGCGTGGCGTTGGGCGACAAGCAGCGCGCTTGAACAGACGACGCCAGAAGAAGAAGAAGAAGTGCGGCAAGG
This sequence comes from Chlamydomonas reinhardtii, assembly GCF_000002595.2. Taxonomy (NCBI): domain Eukaryota; kingdom Viridiplantae; phylum Chlorophyta; class Chlorophyceae; order Chlamydomonadales; family Chlamydomonadaceae; genus Chlamydomonas; species Chlamydomonas reinhardtii. The sequence goes on along the minus strand of NC_057009.1, from coordinate 6,515,231 downwards.
TGGCGGCGTCAAGAGGACATGTACCCATATATGCTGCTGTCACTTCACTTCATGCCCGAGCAGTGTACACTTCAAATCGACGGCAGCGGGCTAGAGTCACTCGTCCCGCGCTTGCTGCGTGTGTGCGTGCCGCTTTGTGCATGTCGTTTGTATGTGCCGTAAAGTTTTGTTGTACCTTGGTGGTGGGTGACGTCGGCATGTGGTGCGTGGGCGACATGCCGAGTGGCGGGCCTGGCGAAACACTGCGGCCCGTGGGCATTGCCACAATAATGTGTGAGGTGTGTATGCAGGTCGGTTGCTCTCAGGCGCCGGTATGCTGTATGGAGGGCAGGGGTTTTACGCCTGAGCCGTGTTCCTGAAGGCGACGCAGCGGCCATGCGACATCGGATAAGGTGCGCGCACAGGAGAGTACAGCTGGCCTTGCCTGCGTGTGTGTTTCGAAGAGTGCTACCATGTATGGTCTGGATGGCACTGGCATTGCCAAAAAAATACGGTTGGCAGAGCAAGCACGCGCGGCCCATGATTTAGATGTTGATAGAGGGCCTGACAATATCAGATGCGTTGCTCATGCGGGCATTGGAGTTGACAAGTTGCTGTTGATGGTTGGCGGGGAGGCGGCGAGGCATCACAGCGCCGGGCTCCTGGCAGTACAAGTTTTTGATGCACTGTACTGCACACGATGGAGACGATGGATTCTGCCACACACAACACAAGCAGGCATCCAGTCCACAACATCCTAGCTAGTTACGGTATTATTGGTATGGTGATGTGAGGGAGGAGGAGGAGGACGAGGACGAGGACGAGGACGGGGAGCAAGGTGCATAGGTTTGCCTTGGGCTCATTGGGTTGTGGTGGGCTGCAGGTATTATGGGCCCTGCGAAGCCGGGGCCCTGCGAAACAAGCTGTAACGCCTGGTGTATGCCTTTGTCACTCGGCTCATGCAAGCTGCACACAGAGCTGGACAGCCTGAACTGGTGGAATCGTGCACTCCTCTTGCCTCATGCACGGGGGCTGCACGGGCGCAGGTTGCTGCTGCTGGCGGGCTGGCTGGGAAGTGCCGGGCGGGGTCTGGGACCTGAAGGAGCAGCGCGTGGAGTGCTCCCGGGACCGGCCCTGCCCAGCCCTGCCCACTAGGCAGCGTGCCGCAGCAGCAGCGGCCTCAGCTGCCCAACTTCCAGTTCGGCGAGCCGTATCGTATCCAACCAGCCGAAACTGCGCAGACAGCTAGACGCGAGGAGCCACGCAGAAGGAGAAGGCGAAGGAGGCGGCGGCAGCAGCCAAGCAGAAGGCGAAGGCGATGGAGGCGGCGGCAGCGAGAGCGGCAGCCAAGGAGGAGGCGGCGACGGCAGCCAAGCGAGAGAGGCGGGTGGCGGATGTGGCAGCACCGCAGGAATGGGAGGCCAGGAAGCGGCAGAGAGTCCAGTAAGTAGAAGTCGCTGGCGCGGAAGGGAAGGGAAGGGAAGAAGGAGGGGGCAGGAGGGGGCAGGTAGGGTTGCCCAGAAAAGGGGGTGCTGGGGCGCACACGCGTGCAGGCCAACAGCCCCTGCCTCCCCCTGAACCGCATGTACGTATATGATAAAAGACGTATTCTTGTATCATTCTGCATGAAGACTGCAGCTGGCAAGGGCCATCCCGAGCGATTACGGCAGCGATTCCTCGATTCCCTGAGACGTAAAAACGAGCACTCAGTGTACCGCGGACATGCATAGTGTTTGAACATATATCTGTCCAACAGCAGAAGGCGGAATTGGTATTATCCCCACCTGCACGCAATTGCGTGCCGAAACACACCGTTAAAGTCCTTTCTTGCATCACTGCAGCAAGCGGGCCTGAATACGCATAGTGCAAGAGGTTTAGGTACCATGGCCCGTGTGGTGTTTGCGGTAGCGCTGCTCGCTGGTGTGCTCGCGTGCGCAGCCGCGACGAGACCGCTCCAGCGCAGCGCCGTGGACGATGGCGACATTACGCACCAGCTGAAGTTTATTAACAAGCACGTTGACAAGAAGGACAAGCACCCGTATCGCACCCCCACCGGGCTGTTCATTCAGGTGCGGTGTGCCGCCATGCGTGCTGAGTCTGACAGCCTCCTTCCGACACTGGAAGCCACGCCGGCCTCGGGATTCTGTCACTCGTGCAAGTTCACCCGTGCCAATTATGAGGATCTTAGGACTCGGTTCGGCTGGTGCGCCCATGCGCTGGCATGTTATGCGCGTACTGCCACGACCTGGCCATGCGACATGCCACCTGGCACGTCCCTGCGCTGCAAGCCTACATGTTCAATCTCATGGCTAAAACGCTCTTTATGTCATCATGGTAGTACCCTTCAATCTCACCCCTGATTAAAACAAGCCCACCTAAAAGTCCACCTCCACCTGATGCAATCTGCAGGAGCGCGCCTCCAAGCAGCTCCCCGGCCCTGGCCAGCACTTTTCGTTCGGCGCGCTGGTCACATGGGATGTCATTCACCAAACTCTGGACCAGCTGCCAGGTGCGTAGCGCTTGAGGCTGTAGAGGGCGTGGAGGCTCGGCGCGCGAACGGGCGTGGGGTTGCGGGATCGGGGACCTGGTTCAAAGGTGAGTGTTCTGACGAGGATACCGTATGGCAGGGGTTGTAACCGAATGAACTGAGTATCACGTGGCACACCGCCAGAAGAGCGGCAAGGCTTTGTGCCAGGTAGTTTGGGCCCATGCGGGCACGTGAGTGCGGCAACGTGAATCAACAGACGCTCTTATCCCCAGGCGCCGCTGCCCACCACCTACCCTGGCACCATTCCCCACCTGCTCTGGCGCCACTCCCCATCTGCTCGGAAGTCGAGTGCAAGGGATCTGTGCCGTCCGTACCCAGGACCTAGCGGTGCCACCCCCTATGACCATTCCCCTTTCACAACTGCCACACCCGCCTCATGCCCCACATGAACGGCTACCCACTGCATGTGCCGCTCACCCCCGCCCCAACAGACTCCAAGCTCATCTTCCTCATCCGCCACGGTCAGGCGGTGAGCGACCAGTGGAGGCGCAGGAGGGACCTGCAGGGACCTTTTCAGGGACCATTTGTGGGAGACCTTCAGGGACCTCTGGGGGGATGTCCAGGGACCTATGGGCCCAGGCCCCGGGAACACGCAGGCGCATTGGGGACTTGGGGGTTCGGGGCTGGGGCTGGGTATCCTTGTGCTCCCTGATAACTATAACACATACACATACGCGCGTTGTCTCTATTCGTTTCGTTGTTTAAACGCTTTGTACCGTGGCTACTTTCTCTGCGCTTTCTAACACACACACACACAAAAACACGCACGCACCCCGCCTGTATGTGCCCCCTTGCGCTCCCCCCCCCGGGTGCTGTAGGTGTCCAACTACCTGTCGGACACGCTGGGCCCGGACGAGTGGTTCAAGTGGGAGACCAAGTGCGGCTACAGCGACAACGCCACCTCCTGGAACCTGTTCGATGCGGGTAGGGTGCGGGGCTGAAGCGGGGCTGAGGCGCGGGGGCTGGGGCGGGGCGGGGTGGGATACAACACATCCACACACACGCGCGGCGCACACGCACATACACACACACACACACACACACACACACACACACACACACACACACACACACACACACACACACAACACGGACCTGAACACAGTCCTTCGCGTTGTGACCTGCCTGACGCACAGACCTGACGGACCTGGGTGAGGCGGAGGCGGACGCGCTCAACCTGATGCTGCTGGACAGCGGCTGGTTCAAGACCCTCACCGCAGGACTGCCCGCACGTGCGGTGGTCAGCCCGCTCAGCCGGTACGAGCGCCGCAGGCCGTGGCCGTGGCGGTGGCGGTGCCTGTGTGCCTGTGTTCCTGTGTGCACGTCAGGGCAGCACAGGGGCAAGCGGCGTATCTGTGTGCCTGTGCGTGGGTGTTGGGTGTTGGTTCGCCTCAATCTCGCCTCAATCTCGCCTCAATCTCGCCTCAATTTCGCCTCAATTTCGCCGCAACCTCGTCTCCCCTCCCTCCCCTCCCTCCCCTGCAGCTGCCTGGAGACCGCCACTCGCGCGCTCAAGGACCTGCCCTTCACCGCCACCCATGTGGAGGAGAACGTGCGCGAGACGCTGGGCGAGGACACGTGCGACGCGCGCCGCTCCGCCTCCGACCCCAAGCCCGGGGACAAGGAGAAGCTGCAGGGCGTGTGCAAGTTCGAGCAGGTGCGAGGGGTGGGGGGAGCTGCAGGGAGGAGGGTGGTGTAAATACCAGCCCAAACTATACTTGGACCAAACCAAGCCAAACTAGCGGAGCACAGGCAGAGGCGACAGTTGCAAGCAATAATGCTTATGGGAAGGGGCCGAGGCATCGTGGAGAAGCAGGGCGCGCGGCGCCGGCGAGGGGGGGGAGGAGTTTTGTTTGCACCGTTCCTCATGACTCCATGGGGGTGAAGGGGCGCATGTTTGACGACGGGGGAGGTTTAGGACGAGGGCAGGAGTGGTGGTGCCCCGACAGAGAAGCCCTCTCGCCTGCAGCTTGCGTGCATGCCATGCCGTGTCGTGCCGTGTCGTGTCATGCCGTTGAGTTGCCGTCACCCGCTCACTTTCCTGCGCTGCCGCCCTCCCCATCTCCCCCACCCCCCAGGGCCTGCGCACCAGGTTCCCGCAGTTCGAGTTCCCGGTGTCTCCCGGCAAGCCCGGCCAGCGCTCGGGCTTTGGGCTGCTGGCTGACGCCGACCCGCTGTGGACGGAGGACCGCGAGACCCAAGGGCACCAGGTGGGGGTGAGGGGGGCGGGGGGCGAGGGTTGGGACGGGGCTTGGGACAGGACTGGGGAAGGGGAAGGGGATGGGGAGCTGGGGATGTGAGCCCTAGGGCTGGGGTACGCCGTACACGGGGTGGTGCCAGGGGCGCCGCCCCCAATGCACCTGCCAAGGCTCCACCAAACCACCCTCCCTCCACCCCCTGCCTGCTCCCCCTCCCTGCATCCCTCCCTCTCGCTCCCTCAACCCCTCCCTCCCTTCTCTTCCCTCCCTGTCCCCTCTCTCCCCTCCCTCCCCCTTCCACCCCATCCCGCAGACCAAGCGCGCGCTGGGCTTCCTGCAGGACCTGTGGGAGTTTGCTCCGGAGCGGGTTGTGTTCGTGGTGACGCACTCGGGCTTCACGCGCTCCGTGCTGCTGGCCGCCGGCCGCGAGCCCTACCGCCCCCAGAACACAGAGCTGGTGCCGCTGCTGCTGCAGCGCGTACCGCAGCCGCTGGCGGAGGAGGCGGAGTAGAAGGAGAGAGGAGGGAAGGGAGGAGGTGGAGGAGGCGCTGGGAAGGGAGGAGGTGGATGCGGGGGTTGCGGCGCCTCGGGTGTGAAGGTCTTGGCCGCGCGGCCGGTTGTGCAACAGTTGCAGTGATTCCAAGCCAGGCATGACACCACTTTGCAAAGGGCAAATAAACGTTGCGTGTGCGTGGTGGGATTATTATTGATTCCCAGCATGCAGGGGTGCAGAGCATCTTTGGAAAGCCACGTTGTTGCCGCGCTCTCTGGCGTGGCCTATGCAGACAATTTCAGGCTGAGCCTGCGCAGGCGCGTTGAAATGCTTTGCTGGCGCGGGGGCACATGATTTGTTTGTGCATTTATGTTTGTCATGTGCTGCTTGGGAAGCTAGCTGAGCCTGTGCACATGTGAGACTGTCGCTGTGACTGTGCACGCCGCGTGTGAGAGCCGCGTGCATGTGGGTTGGGCCAAAACACGGGCGGTCGGCATTCAGGCGTACTTGCCGTGGAATCATTTTGTAAACATGGCCTTGATCAGTAGGATGTGTATGTACGGGCTCTTGCTGCTGGGGATGAAAGCGGCGGATGCCAGGGTGCCCCACTTGGTGGGGGGCGGGGGAAGGCAGGTGCAGGCCTTCCGCCATCTACGCGCGGCCCAACGGCCAACGGCTGGTTTGCGCCGCGAGTATTAAAACGCGCACCGCTCCAATCATACCAACATGCACTTCAAGTAGCACAAACTCAGGACTCAAGATAACAAAGTCATCTCATACTTTGAAGGGCACTGCAGACTCAGCGCTCGTATCTTCCTTCGTTCGGAACGAAATTTGCCAAAAAGGGCCTCTGGCGGAAGAAATTATTTTGATCTTGACTTGAAATTTCGGCCAAAACGCGCGGGATCTTGGGGGTTTTTTCGGCAAACAGACGAAGACAGTTTTGGGATTTCGGCCACTTTTGGCCGAAGGACAAGGGGGTTCCAGCGGCTACTCCACGGCCAAAACCTGCGTGGCATATGGTGAGAAGGCTCAGAGGGCTGTATCTATGGGTGTTGACGGCGGGAGAGTGAGGTTGGGTCGGCGGGAAGCAGGGGAGGAGTGGGCGTGTCGTGTCGGTGTCGACATCTGAGAATGTTCTGGGGCATTGGGTTCACTGTTATATTCCCGCGCAATTGGTGTCCGCCGAGATCGCCGACACCGCCGCACACGAACCGTGCGGGTCGGGGGCGGAGCCCCCGGAACATTTTTGGGGTGAACGAAGCGGCGGCAGCCTGTTTCGTCAAGACGTCTACCAAACGAAGCCATATTAAGGAATTCGGCCACTGACGCCGCCCCTGCCTTCGTAAGATACGAGCGCTGCACAGACTAGACAGGTGGCGCGGCGAGGGCGGCCAGCGACGGCACGGCGTGGCACACCTGCGCCATGCGGCTGCTTGCCTGTGCGAGTATTTCATATTACATCTATGATGTGTATCTTTGTTGCGTGTGGAGCAAGTGGCCCCGGGGCTGGTGCAATGAATTGTTTTCGCCTTTCCAGCGCGACCGACCCTCGCGCGAGCCACGCAAGGTCAGGCTAAAAGTCGCCACTTTCCTGGCGTCGGTTCCTCCATATCCCTACCAGCATATACGTTCATGTAAAAGACCGCAAACAAGATACCTTCAAGTGGGGGTAGGCCGACTCATTCCAAGATGCGGACCCGCAAACCATGCCGACATGCCCACACGCGAACCAGCGATGTGCGCCCTGCCCAGCCAGTATGCTGTGGGCATGCGTCTATGGTCACCAGCCTAGTCCAAGCAGGTTGGGGCATTTGTGGGGCCGCCACACAGGCGCTGGGCCCGTCTATGGGCACTGCGCCCGGAGGGGCTTCCGGGCGCCCGGCCACCGTGTGGTCAGGGCACCGCTAGGTATGTCGGGCTGAGTGCCGTGTATGCATGCCACCTAGTGTAGCTTGACACCGCGGGGCGGGGCAGGCGCGCCGCACAGCCCCCGGGGCAGTTGTGCTGCACACGCTGCCCCGCAGCGGGCGGGCACGCCCACACGCACGCCCACAAAATAAAGGCATGCACTCCTGCGCGCCCTCAACCACATGCCCTGAACCCTCTTGTGCACAGCAGCTGACGTGTCACCTATGTTTCCCGTAATATGACGCCGGCAGCCGGGCTGCGCCCGGTCGCACGCCGGGCTCGTGACTGGCTTGCCGAGCGGCGGCAGCGGTGATGCAGGGTGAGAGGGAGGTGAGAGGGACTTTTGTACATCGTATGGGCTTTACGTCCCCCCTTTCGCTGTCCTATATCCCTGATGTATATCACAGCCTTGTCACATAGCCTTCAGGCCCCTGTGGGCGCCGGTCTATGGCACAAGAGTGTCTGCTCGCCTGGCTGGGCAGCGCTCAGGGCCCCACCGTGGCGCCGCGGCCTGGGCTCCTGCGTGCTATGCCCTGCCGGGCGCGACTTCAGCGGCGGCTGCTGGTGTCATTGTGAAAGCCATCCGGGAGCCCAGGGGCCCACTGTGCACGCGGCGGAGGGGCCGGGCGGGCCCCGGTGGCCCCGAGGTGGCGCGGCGAGGGCGGCCGGCGACGGCACGGCGTGGCACACCTGCGCCATGCGGCTGCTTGCCTGTGCGAGTATTTCATATTACATCTATGATGTGTATCTTTGTTGCGTGTGGAGCAAGTGGCCCCGGGGCTGGTGCAATGAATTGTTTTCGCCTTTCCAGCGCGACCGACCCTCGCGCGAGCCACGCAAGGTCAGGCTAAAAGTCGCCACTTTCCTGGCGTCGGTTCCTCCATATCCCTACCAGCATATACGTTCATGTAAAAGACCGCAAACAAGATACCTTCAAGTGGGGGTAGGCTGACTCATTCCAAGATGCGGACCCGCAAACCATGCCGACATGCCCACACGCGAACCAGCGATGTGCGCCCTGCCCAGCCAGTATGCTGTGGGCATGCGTCTATGGTCACCAGCCTAGTCCAAGCAGGTTGGGGCATTTGTGGGGCCGCCACACAGGCGCTGGGCCCGTCTATGGGCACTGCGCCCGGAGGGGCTTCCGGGCGCCCGGCCACCGTGTGGTCAGGGCACCGCTAGGTATGTCGGACTGAGTGCCGTGTATGCATGCCACCTAGTGTAGCTTGACACCGCGGGGCGGGGCAGGCGCGCCGCACAGCCCCCGGGGCAGTTGTGCTGCACACGCTGCCCCGCAGCGGGCGGGCACGCCCACACGCACGCCCACAAAATAAAGGCATGCACTCCTGCGCGCCCTCAACCACATGCCCTGAACCCTCTTGTGCACAGCAGCTGACGTGTCACCTATGTTTCCCGTAATATGACGCCGGCAGCCGGGCTGCGCCCGGTCGCACGCCGGGCTCGTGACTGGCTTGCCGAGCGGCGGCAGCGGTGATGCAGGGTGAGAGGGAGGTGAGAGGGACTTTTGTACATCATATGGGCTTTACGTCCCCCCTTTCGCTGTCCTATATCCCTGATGTATATCACAGCCTTGTCACATAGCCTTCAGGCCCCTGTGGGCGCCGGTCTATGGCACAAGAGTGTCTGCTCGCCTGGCTGGGCAGCGCTCAGGGCCCCACCGTGGCGCCGCGGCCTGGGCTCCTGCGTGCTATGCCCTGCCGGGCGCGACTTCAGCGGCGGCTGCTGGTGTCATTGTGAAAGCCATCCGGGAGCCCAGGGGCCCACTGTGCACGCGGCGGAGGGGCCGGGCGGGCCCCGGTGGCCCCGAGGTGGCGCGGCGAGGGTGGCCGGCGACGGCACGGCGTGGCACACCTGCGCCATGCGGCTGCTTGCCTGTGCGAGTATTTCATATTACATCTATGATGTGTATCTTTGTTGCGTGTGGAGCAAGTGGCCCCGGGGGTGGTGCACTGAATTGTTTTCGCCTTTCCAGCGCGACCGACCCTCGCGCGAGCCATGCAAGGTCAGGCTAAAAGTCGCCACTTTCCTGGCGTCGGTTCCTCCATATCCCTATCAGCATATACGTTCATGTAAAAGACCGCAAACAAGATACCTTCAAGTGGGGGTAGGCCGACTCATTCCAAGATGCGGACCCGCAAACCATGCCGACATGCCCACACGCGAACCAGCGATGTGCGCCCTGCCCAGCCAGTATGCTGTGGGCATGCGTCTATGGTCACCAGCCTAGTCCAAGCAGGTTGGGGCATTTGTGGGGCCGCCACACAGGCGCTGGGCCCGTCTATGGGCACAGCGCCGGGAGGGGCTTCCGGGCGCCCGGCCACCGTGTGGTCAGGGCACCGCTAGGTACGTCGGGCTGAGTGCCGTGTATGCATGCCACCTAGTGTAGCTTGACACCGCGGGGCGGGGCAGGCGCGCCGCACAGCCCCCGGGGCAGTTGTGCTGCACACGCTGCCCCGCAGCGGGCGGGCACGCCCACACGCACGCCCACAAAATAAAGGCATGCACTCCTGCGCGCCCTCAACCACATGCCCTGAACCCTCTTGTGCACAGCAGCTGACGTGTCACCTATGTTTCCCGTAATATGACGCCGGCAGCCGGGCTGCGCCCGGTCGCACGCCGGGCTCGTGACTGGCTTGCCGAGCGGCGGCAGCGGTGATGCAGGGTGAGAGGGAGGTGAGAGGGACTTTTGTACATCGTATGGGCTTTACGTCCCCCCTTTCGCTGTCCTATATCCCTAATGTATATCACAGCCTTGTCACATAGCCTTCAGGCCCCTGTGGGCGCCGGTCTATGGCACAAGAGTGTCTGCTCGCCTGGCTGGGCAGCGCTCAGGGCCCCACCGTGGCGCCGCGGCCTGGGCTCCTGCGTGCTATGCCCTGCCGGGCGCGACTTCAGCGGCGGCTGCTGGTGTCATTGTGAAAGCCATCCGGGAGCCCAGGGGCCCACTGTGCACGCGGCGGAGGGGCCGGGCGGGCCCCGGTGGCCCCGAGGTGGCGCGGCGAGGGTGGCCGGCGACGGCACGGCGTGGCACACCTGCGCCATGCGGCTGCTTGCCTGTGCGAGTATTTCATATTACATCTATGATGTGTATCTTTGTTGCGTGTGGAGCAAGTGGCCCCGGGGGTGGTGCACTGAATTGTTTTCGCCTTTCCAGCGCGACCGACCCTCGCGCGAGCCACGCAAGGTCAGGCTAAAAGTCGCCACTTTCCTGGCGTCGGTTCCTCCATATCCCTACCAGCATATACGTTCATGTAAAAGACCGCAAACAAGATACCTTCAAGTGGGGGTAGGCTGACTCATTCCAAGATGCGGACCCGCAAACCATGCCGACATGCCCACACGCGAACCAGCGATGTGCGCCCTGCCCAGCCAGTATGCTGTGGGCATGCGTCTATGGTCACCAGCCTAGTCCAAGCAGGTTGGGGCATTTGTGGGGCCGCCACACAGGCGCTGGGCCCGTCTATGGGCACTGCGCCCGGAGGGGCTTCCGGGCGCCCGGCCACCGTGTGGTCAGGGCACCGCTAGGTATGTCGGACTGAGTGCCGTGTATGCATGCCACCTAGTGTAGCTTGACACCGCGGGGCGGGGCAGGCGCGCCGCACAGCCCCCGGGGCAGTTGTGCTGCACACGCTGCCCCGCAGCGGGCGGGCACGCCCACACGCACGCCCACAAAATAAAGGCATGCACTCCTGCGCGCCCTCAACCACATGCCCTGAACCCTCTTGTGCACAGCAGCTGACGTGTCACCTATGTTTCCCGTAATATGACGCCGGCAGCCGGGCTGCGCCCGGTCGCACGCCGGGCTCGTGACTGGCTTGCCGAGCGGCGGCAGCGGTGATGCAGGGTGAGAGGGAGGTGAGAGGGACTTTTGTACATCATATGGGCTTTACGTCCCCCCTTTCGCTGTCCTATATCCCTGATGTATATCACAGCCTTGTCACATAGCCTTCAGGCCCCTGTGGGCGCCGGTCTATGGCACAAGAGTGTCTGCTCGCCTGGCTGGGCAGCGCTCAGGGCCCCACCGTGGCGCCGCGGCCTGGGCTCCTGCGTGCTATGCCCTGCCGGGCGCGACTTCAGCGGCGGCTGCTGGTGTCATTGTGAAAGCCATCCGGGAGCCCAGGGGCCCACTGTGCACGCGGCGGAGGGGCCGGGCGGGCCCCGGTGGCCCCGAGGTGGCGCGGCGAGGGCGGCCAGCGACGGCACGGCGTGGCACACCTGCGCCATGCGGCTGCTTGCCTGTGCGAGTATTTCATATTACATCTATGATGTGTATCTTTGTTGCGTGTGGAGCAAGTGGCCCCGGGGCTGGTGCAATGAATTGTTTTCGCCTTTCCAGCGCGACCGACCCTCGCGCGAGCCACGCAAGGTCAGGCTAAAAGTCGCCACTTTCCTGGCGTCGGTTCCTCCATATCCCTACCAGCATATACGTTCATGTAAAAGACCGCAAACAAGATACCTTCAAGTGGGGGTAGGCTGACTCATTCCAAGATGCGGACCCGCAAACCATGCCGACATGCCCACACGCGAACCAGCGATGTGCGCCCTGCCCAGCCAGTATGCTGTGGGCATGCGTCTATGGTCACCAGCCTAGTCCAAGCAGGTTGGGGCATTTGTGGGGCCGCCACACAGGCGCTGGGCCCGTCTATGGGCACTGCGCCCGGAGGGGCTTCCGGGCGCCCGGCCACCGTGTGGTCAGGGCACCGCTAGGTATGTCGGGCTGAGTGCCGTGTATGCATGCCACCTAGTGTAGCTTGACACCGCGGGGCGGGGCAGGCGCGCCGCACAGCCCCCGGGGCAGTTGTGCTGCACACGCTGCCCCGCAGCGGGCGGGCACGCCCACACGCACGCCCACAAAATAAAGGCATGCACTCCTGCGCGCCCTCAACCACATGCCCTGAACCCTCTTGTGCACAGCAGCTGACGTGTCACCTATGTTTCCCGTAATATGACGCCGGCAGCCGGGCTGCGCCCGGTCGCACGCCGGGCTCGTGACTGGCTTGCCGAGCGGCGGCAGCGGTGATGCAGGGTGAGAGGGAGGTGAGAGGGACTTTTGTACATCGTATGGGCTTTACGTCCCCCCTTTCGCTGTCCTATATCCCTGATGTATATCACAGCCTTGTCACATAGCCTTCAGGCCCCTGTGGGCGCCGGTCTATGGCACAAGAGTGTCTGCTCGCCTGGCTGGGCAGCGCTCAGGGCCCCACCGTGGCGCCGCGGCCTGGGCTCCTGCGTGCTATGCCCTGCCGGGCGCGACTTCAGCGGCGGCTGCTGGTGTCATTGTGAAAGCCATCCGGGAGCCCAGGGGCCCACTGTGCACGCGGCGGAGGGGCCGGGCGGGCCCCGGTGGCCCCGAGGTGGCGCGGCGAGGGTGGCCGGCGACGGCACGGCGTGGCACACCTGCGCCATGCGGCTGCTTGCCTGTGCGAGTATTTCATACTACATCTATGATGTGTATCTTTGTTGCGTGTGGAGCAAGTGGCCCCGGGGGTGGTGCACTGAATTGTTTTCGCCTTTCCAGCGCGACCGACCCTCGCGCGAGCCACGCAAGGTCAGGCTAAAAGTCGCCACTTTCCTGGCGTCGGTTCCTCCATATCCCTATCAGCATATACGTTCATGTAAAAGACCGCAAACAAGATACCTTCAAGTGGGGGTAGGCTGACTCATTCCAAGATGCGGACCCGCAAACCATGCCGACATGCCCACACGCGAACCAGCGATGTGCGCCCTGCCCAGCCAGTATGCTGTGGGCATGCGTCTATGGTCACCAGCCTAGTCCAAGCAGGTTGGGGCATTTGTGGGGCCGCCACACAGGCGCTGGGCCCGTCTATGGGCACTGCGCCCGGAGGGGCTTCCGGGCGCCCGGCCACCGTGTGGTCAGGGCACCGCTAGGTATGTCGGACTGAGTGCCGTGTATGCATGCCACCTAGTGTAGCTTGACACCGCGGGGCGGGGCAGGCGCGCCGCACAGCCCCCGGGGCAGTTGTGCTGCACACGCTGCCCCGCAGCGGGCGGGCACGCCCACACGCACGCCCACAAAATAAAGGCATGCACTCCTGCGCGCCCTCAACCACATGCCCTGAACCCTCTTGTGCACAGCAGCTGACGTGTCACCTATGTTTCCCGTAATATGACGCCGGCAGCCGGGCTGCGCCCGGTCGCACGCCGGGCTCGTGACTGGCTTGCCGAGCGGCGGCAGCGGTGATGCAGGGTGAGAGGGAGGTGAGAGGGACTTTTGTACATCATATGGGCTTTACGTCCCCCCTTTCGCTGTCCTATATCCCTGATGTATATCACAGCCTTGTCACATAGCCTTCAGGCCCCTGTGGGCGCCGGTCTATGGCACAAGAGTGTCTGCTCGCCTGGCTGGGCAGCGCTCAGGGCCCCACCGTGGCGCCGCGGCCTGGGCTCCTGCGTGCTATGCCCTGCCGGGCGCGACTTCAGCGGCGGCTGCTGGTGTCATTGTGAAAGCCATCCGGGAGCCCAGGGGCCCACTGTGCACGCGGCGGAGGGGCCGGGCGGGCCCCGGTGGCCCCGAGGTGGCGCGGCGAGGGTGGCCGGCGACGGCACGGCGTGGCACACCTGCGCCATGCGGCTGCTTGCCTGTGCGAGTATTTCATATTACATCTATGATGTGTATCTTTGTTGCGTGTGGAGCAAGTGGCCCCGGGGGTGGTGCACTGAATTGTTTTCGCCTTTCCAGCGCGACCGACCCTCGCGCGAGCCACGCAAGGTCAGGCTAAAAGTCGCCACTTTCCTGGCGTCGGTTCCTCCATATCCCTATCAGCATATACGTTCATGTAAAAGACCGCAAACAAGATACCTTCAAGTGGGGGTAGGCTGACTCATTCCAAGATGCGGACCCGCAAACCATGCCGACATGCCCACACGCGAACCAGCGATGTGCGCCCTGCCCAGCCAGTATGCTGTGGGCATGCGTCTATGGTCACCAGCCTAGTCCAAGCAGGTTGGGGCATTTGTGGGGCCGCCACACAGGCGCTGGGCCCGTCTATGGGCACAGCGCCGGGAGGGGCTTCCGGGCGCCCGGCCACCGTGTGGTCAGGGCACCGCTAGGTATGTCGGACTGAGTGCCGTGTATGCATGCCACCTAGTGTAGCTTGACACCGCGGGGTGGGGCAGGCGCGCCGCACAGCCCCCGGGGCAGTTGTGCTGCACACGCTGCCCCGCAGCGGGCGGGCACGCCCACACGCACGCCCACAAAATAAAGGCATGCACTCCTGCGCGCCCTCAACCACATGCCCTGAACCCTCTTGTGCACAGCAGCTGACGTGTCACCTATGTTTCCCGTAATATGACGCCGGCAGCCGGGCTGCGCCCGGTCGCACGCCGGGCTCGTGACTGGCTTGCCGAGCGGCGGCAGCGGTGATGCAGGGTGAGAGGGAGGGAAGGGGGAGTAAGGGAGGGAAGGGAGGAGGTGGATGCGGGTGTTGCGGCGCCTCCCGTGGCTGCGCGGCCGGTTGTGCAACAATTGCGGTGATTCCAAGCCAGGCATGACACCACATTGCAAACGGCAAACAAGCGTTGCGTGTGTGTGGCGGGATTATAATTGATTCCCAGCATGCAGGGGTGCAGAGCATCTTGGAAAGCCACGTCGTTGCCGCGCTCTGTGGCGTGGCCCCTGGGCCCTGGCGTGGCCTATGCAGACAATTTCAGGCTGAGCCTGCGCAGGCACGCTGCGCAGGGTGTTGAAATGCTTTGCTGGTGCAGGGGCACATGTATGATTTGTTTGTGCATTTATGTTTGTCATGTGCTGCTTGGGAAGCTAGCTGAGCCTGTGCACATGTGAGACTGTCGCTGTGGCTGTGCACGCCGCGTGTGAGAGCCGCGTGCATGTGGGTTGGGCCACAACACGGGCGGTCGGCATTCAGGGGTACTTGCCGTGGAATTTGTAAACATGGCCTTGATCAGTAGGATGTGTATGTACGGGCTCTTGCTGCTGGGGATGAAAGCGGCGGATGCCAGGGTGCCCCACTTGGTGGGGGGCGGGGGAAGGCAGGTGCAGGCCTTCCGCCATCTACGCGCGGCCCAACGGCCAACGGCTGGTTTGCGCCGAGAGTATTAAAACGCGCACCGCACCAACTATAGCAATATGAACTTCAAGCAGCACTATCTCAGGACTCAAGATAACAAAGTCATCTCATACTTTGAAGGGCACAGACTGGCAGACATGCAGTTCTCGGAGCCATTCAACATCATCCGCGCGGACATCGACGAGCAGGTAGCAAAGACGCGCTGTAGCAGCTCTTTACATGTCAACTAACACGCATCCTCATAATGCGCTGTCCTCGAAGGTCCGCGTGCTCGCAAAAGGCTCGGGGGAGCTGACGGCAGCTGTGTGGGCTGAAAGTGCCGATGTGGCAAGGCTGGCAGGCAACCTGGGCTATGACTGCGACGCTCTGCTTGCGGAGGTTAGTGTAGCATGTGGGTAGCTGCAGCTTCCAAGCATCTTTCGAGGAGGGGACGAGGCCGGCGGCATTGAAGGGCATTGCAGGGGTAACTGCGTGCCACCGCGCCTCATCACCGCGCGTGTGAAACCCGTGTCGGGGCCCAGCAGCCCCGCGTTGTTGGGATTTGGGATTGGGGTTCAGCAAAAGATCCAACCCTCTGCTTATACAAGCCACCGGCACCTACAAGTGCACAACAGCAACAGCCCGTGTCTTCTTGTTGTTGTCGTGACACTGACTACCGCACACATGAACCAACCTGTCTTCGTTCCGCCTGCTGACTCGCAGCTAGGGGAGGTTGAGCGGGCAATGGACATTGTGGCGGCCGAACCGCAACGCTTCCACGTCTCCCCCGCGGAGGTGCAGGCGCGGCGGTCCTGGATCAGGTAGGTGCGTCCACATGACAGCCATGCAGCTAGCCGCTGACGCCCCAAGCCCCGACGATGCCCATGCAACACGGATCGACGGCCTGACTCAACCCCCCGCGCACACCGTGCCGTGCCGGTCTCGCACGCGTCACCTTGACTGAGCTAGCCCCGCCATGACGCCACCATCTCCCCTTCCCGCCCACCAACCCGCCACCATTTTCATGCCCGCAGCACCACGCGTGACGCCGTTCGTCGCACCGCCGAGAACGTGGCGCCGCACCGCCCCCCGCCGGTGCCGCGGCAGCAACCCGTGGCCATCGGCGTCCCCGTGACTGTCGCAGGACCCCTCACCTGCACTTTCATCTCCCCAGAGCCGTACAGCGCCGCTTCGGACCCCTGCATGACACACCGCTCGTCGCCGCCGCTGAGCGGCAGCATGCGCGTCGCCTCCGCCATCGCGGGCGCGGCCCACGCCAACGCGGCTTACGCCGCCTCCGCCACCGCCTCTGCCGCCGTCTCCACCATCACGCCTGTCCGGGGCGCCGCCGCGGCTGCGCGCACCGCTGCCTCCTCCTCCGCCTCTGCTGCGCACCGGGCGGCCTCGGCTGCGGTGGGCGCTGGACACACCGCCGCGGCCGCGGGCACGGGTGCGGTGCTGGGCGGCGCCGGCGGCTTCATCAGCGGACAGCTGCAGGCGCAGCAACGAGCCATCAGGTGAGTGCGCTGAGCGCTTTGGAAACTGGGCTGCTACCTGCCGGGTAGATACCTGGGGTAGATAGGCAACAGTGCAATGCGTACATACACCATACGAGCTCTCAGCTCCAGGGTCCAGGGTCCAGGGTCCAGGGTCACGGCAGCGCATTGGCCCAGCACACTACTCGTAAGGCCCACACCCGCTGCTGCGTCCACCACCACCTTCTGCCTCCTGCCCTCCACATCCATATGCCCTCCTCTCCCTCCACATCCAAACACACACACATGCGCAGGCGCCAGGACGGGCTGCTGGACGACCTGAGCGCCTCTCTGGACCGCATCGCCGACCAGGGCCGCCGCATCGGCCGGGAGCTGGAGGAGCAGGTGCGTGCGCGTGTGTGTGTGTGTGTGTGTGTGTGTGTGTATATGGGGGGAGGGCCTGCGTGCGTGGGGTTGTGTGCACGTGAGCCGGGAATGTCACAAACTAACCGGATGCAGTGCTTACGGTGGGGGGGGGCAGAACCAGGTGTGCCGCCGGAAGCAGCAGGCCCTACGCTGCGCGCCCTCGCGGCCCTGGCCAGGACTGCCCTGCGGCGCCTGCCTTTCTTACCCACTCTGGAACCTTTCCCGCCCCGCCCTGCCCTGCCCTTTCTGGTCACACAGACCGGCGCCCTGTCCCAGCTGGAGGCCGGCGTGGACGCGGCGGTGGGCGGCCTGCGCGGCGCACACAGGCGGGCGCTGGGGCTGCTGCGCGGGCGGTAGGCAGCAGCCGGCAGCAGCAGCACTGAGGTGTTTGGCATAGGCGTTGAAGCAGCGCTGGAGTGTGCCGTCCTGTTTGCTGTGGGTGGGTGTGCAAACTGGGGTAGCCGCACGGGGGTGCAGAGGCGCCAGGAGGTGTGCGTGTGCGGCAGGGCTAGCCAGGGCCTAGGTGCGTCGTGGTTGTGTGGGTACGCCCATTGTGCGCGCGCAGGATGCGAGACACGTGACGTTTGTGTCTGATGTACATTACTGGAACTGAGGCGTTATCTGGGGCGTTGCATTTGTCCATTGTGTGCGCCAACCACGCCAACTGCGCCACTCATGTGTGGCTGCGTGCACGCTGACTGATGATTGAGAATGACTGGGCTCAGTGCTTGGTCTGGGCTAGCTGTGCAAGTTATGCTGGTGGCCTTTGAACTGTACACTGAAGAGCCCTGCATGGGCCCAATGCTAGGACATTGAACTCGTGTTTAATGATTTTGGATGTTACCAAAGGGGCCAATCTGATGCATGCATGCCACCGAGTGCCAGGAGCAAACCTGGCTCCATCAAACCTACTCCATGACGGCCGGGGGGAACACCTGTTGCACGAAGCCATGCCGCCATGCGCAACCAGCCTGTAACTTACGCAACTTAGAATGTGGCAATCGAAATGCCGCCGGGCTGTGTAGTGACAGGCCAGGGGCACGTGCCGATATGCGCTGCCCTTGCTTGCGAACGCGAAAGTAGCTCGGGTCATGTCAGGCACACCGCACCAGTTGCAAATTAGGGTACACACTGCATCTGCCGTAGTGCCATACAGCACCGTAGCAAGGCGCCCAAGCGCCCTTCCACTATATGTCCTGGTCCATCGCTTGTGGTTGGCTGCCCAGTCCTACAACACGCTCCTCTCACCCCCCCCACACACATATGCCACGGGAAGTGTCATTGTTGTCATGTGTTGGAACGCAGCGATGGCGACAGCCACGGATACGCTCCTGCGTCAGGGCAAAATGCCCCCGCGGAGCCGACATGAACCGCCAGTCTTTCCCGCGGCTTGGATGCTACACCAAAGGCGCGCGCAGATAGCTAACATGCCACCTGGGGGTTTAATCGCCTGCGTTGAGGCGGACACACGGGCCCAGGCCCGGTCCAGCAGGCCGCGGAGGCCAAAAACATGGGCATGTGCATGGACAGGTGAGAATGGAGTCGAACCATAAGTGACCGTACGATAAACCTGCCCGTTCGGCCCATGGCATTTCAAAGCCTTAGTGTACCAAGCTGAGTAGGGGGTGAGATGTTGACATGGTGTCATTCTCATTCAACGGTGGCCGAGACCGGCGAGACTAGGACCCGGGCACAGGCATGTGAGTGGCCAGGCCACACACGGGGCATTGCCACGATGTCCGGACTCAACAGTCGGATACGTATTATCGGCAGGCGATGTGACAAGTCAGGAAACGGCATTTGGTGCCACTCCAGTTGCCTCAGTGCCCCAGTCGTCTACGCACTCCGCCCCCTGACTGATGTGTACGGCGTGCCGGGGCTGTCTCGATGCCGCGGTTTGTGTTTGCCAGAACTCCCTACCGTTTCTCGGTATACCAGTTCCAGCACACACGCCCAGTTACTGCTAGATATTAGCGAGGGCGACAATGGAGCCACGGCCAGTGTCTTTGACCAGCATTTAACCCTTGCAATTTGTTGGCGAACAAAGCAAAATGGCTTCACCTGCGCCGAGCGGCTCTCCGCCGCTCGTTATCTATAGCTGCACTGATGAGCAAATGCTAGAAGTGACCGAGCTAGTGGGCGACTCCGCGACAGCGGCCATAGTTTGTAGCCAATATGACTGCAGTTTCACGGCAGTCAGCTGTGTGCTTAAGTATCTTGCCGCGCAACAAGCGGACTTGAGCGAGCAAATGGACGGCACAGCCAAAGCGGAGGTCGCCTTGTCGCTAGACGTGGCGTTCCTCCTATTCAGCGCATACCTTGTGTTTGGACCGATGCAATTAGGCTTTGCGCTGGTGAGTTCCTGCGGCACACCGCACGGCGCTGCGCGCCCTGCTCTAAGGACGCACATGCCCTGAAACGACGTGGTTCCCCTGCAGCTCTGCGCGGGCGCCATCCGCTCGAAAAATAGCATGAATGTGTTGATGAAGAACATCTTGGACGCGTGCACTGGCGCCATCGGGTGAGGCGGTCAGAACGCGGCAGGGACGGGGCAGGACGCACGCTGCGCTGTGGGGGGCTCGCGAGAGGGGGGGGGGGCGGAGCCGACGGGACGGAGCCGGCGGCAGCTGCACGTGATCGGGATTGTGTAGGCTACATTCGTAACCTTAGGCACTGCGTGGGGCCTTTCCGGCGAGGCAGGGTTGGCTAGCATAGCAGCTGGGCGCCGCGTTCGCATGGCGTGCCAAGTCTCTAGGGAAGTGGCACAGCACGCGCGCGAAAGCCGGCAGCGGCGTGATCGCTGCGGCGGGGGCCGGGAGGAGGGCTCAGCGGGGACAATGCAGGACAGGCGAGGCCTGTGGCTGAGCCGTTGCAGGGGTGGGGGTGGGGGGCCCAGGGGGCAGGGGGTGGGGACCTGCAGTGGCGCACCCCTTAGGGCCGCCGTGTTCGTAGGGCGGGCGCAGGGGCCATGGCATTGCTATAGGGTGGGGGTGGCGGTGCTGATCGCCATGCGTTCACACGCGCGCGCACCGCAACAAGGAGCAGCCCTTCTGCTGCCGCTCCCGTCGAGCAGCGGTGCGCGCAGCTAGCATTGTAGCTAGTCACAGCCCCAGTGACGTGCGGGTGGGGTGGGGATGGGGGGTTGGAACACGGGACGGCACCGTGCAGTGGTCGCGGGAATTCACGGGGCCAGGGTTAAGACACCCGAGGTGGGCGTCTCTGTAGGCTGGTGACGGTGCTGCGCTGGCCTCCCCGCCGCACATGTCTGGCACGGGCTGCCCCCTGGCGCCCGTGCCTTGGCGGGGCAGTGACACACGTGTGGCACCGGTAGTTGCCCAGGCGGCGGGTAGACCCCCAGCCGTTTCCATGCATTGCGTCGTGTTACAATTTGTGAGGGCGGCTCCGCCGCCGGAGAGGGTACCTGCAAGCAGAGAACTGCGGTCTTCGTGCGGGGTTGGGAGGGCGAGCCCGAACCGCCGTGTAGCCACGCAAAGATAGAGCGTAGCCAGGGACGACGGCGTCAGTACTGACAGAACGAAACTCGCAAAGTAGCGAGCGCGACACAGCGCTCCGCTACTTAACCGGGCCCACCGCCCATGCCGCGCATGGGCCCCAAACAACAAACACACACACACACACCACGCCCCTTCGGGGCCCACAACTGTGCACACTCCGAGCGCAGGAAACCTTGGTTTCCGACAACTCGCTGCGCTCGAGCGGAAACCATCAGGGCTCTGGGCGTGGGTTGCCGGGGGCCACTGCCGCGCCGTCGGGAGCGCCCTGTGCCGCCGCCCGCCGCAACCCGACCGACACTCCCAACGCCTCTGCTGCTCCCTGCAAAATACCCGCGCACGCAAACCCAACTCCCACTCCCATCCACGCCTCCTGCTTCTCCTGCTCCTCCTGTTCCTCCTTCTCCACCCACGCCTCCTGCTCCTCCTGCTGATCCTCCTGCTGCTGGCGGCCTTGCCTGCAGGTTCTACCTGTTCGGCTATGCGTTCGCGTTCGGACACCACGCCAACCAGACCTCCAACGCCTTCATCGGCGACCACAACTTCGCGCTGTCGTACACCACACAGGTCAGCAGCCTCGACAGCAACGTCAGCTACGACGGGTTCGCCACGCAGGTGCGGGTGACGGCGCGTGCGGCGTGTGTGTATGTGTGTGCGTGTGCGTGTGCGTGTGTGTGTGCGTGTGCGTGTGTGTGTCGAAGGGAAACATGTGTTAGAAAAGCACAACGGAAAAGGATCAAGGGGAGAAGTGCGTGTACAAGTGTTGAAGGGAAAGGGGTGTGTGCGTGGGTGTGGGTGTACGTGCGGGTTGCGTCGGGGCCCTTCCATCAGGCGGGTTGGTGAATGGGCGGATGGGCCGGTGGGCGAATGGGCGGGTGGGTGAATGGGCGGGTGGGTGAATGGGTGAATGGGGCAGTCGCCGCCTCATCGCCCGCTGCCGTGTGCCTCCTCCCACCCCGCCGCCGCATCCCTGCTGACGTTGCGCCACGCGACACGCGGCAACCCCCTCCCGCACGTGCCCCCCCCACAGGGCTGGCACGTGTTCTTCTTCCAATGGAGCTTCTGCGCGGTGGGTGGTGCGGGCGGTGTGGGCGTTGTGGGCGGTGTGGAGGGCGGTGTGGAGGGCCGTGCGGAGTGCCCTGCCCCACCCCACCCCATCTGACCTTGTTCCCACCGCCCCAACCTCGCATCCCCCACCCTCTGCTGCAACGACTTTGTCAACATCTTCTCGTCGTGATTAATAATGCATGGAACTCCCACCACACCCCATCACCACCACCACCACCACCACCACCACCACCACCACCACCACCACCACCACCACCACCACCACCACCACCACCACCGCACCCCACCACCACCTCCAAACCCCCAGGCCGCCACCACCATCGTGTCCGGCGCCGTGGCGGAGCGCTGCACCTTCCAGGCCTACCTGGCCTACGCCTTCTTCATCTCCTCCTTCGTCTACCCCGTGGTGGTGCACTGGGTGTGGAGCGCCAGCGGCTGGCTGTCCGCATTCAACACGTGAGGGGGAGAGGGGGAGAGGGAGGGGGAGAGGGAGAGGGAGAGGGAGAGGGAGAGGGAGAGGGAGAGGGAGAGGGAGAGCGGGAGGGAGAGCGGGAGGGAGAGGTAGAGGGAGAGGGAGACCTTCCCACCAGTGAGAAACCAGAGGCACGAGGACGCAGGAAGGGGAGGGGGAGGGGGCTTTGCAGCGGTGGGACGCGACTAATGGGGTTATGGACATGCTGCTCACACTCCTCTTTACCCGCACACGCACACACACGCACGCACGCGCACAGGTCCCGGGACGGCTACGCGCTGCTCCTGCAGACGGGCGCCATCGACTTCGCGGGCGGCGGCGTGGTGCACCTCACCGGCGGCATGGCGGCGCTCATGGGCGCTTGGGTGAGAGGGGGGAGACAGCGGTGTAGGGATGTGGGGTGGGGATGGGGGTGGGGGTGAGGGTTGAAAGTTCATCTGGGGAGGGGCGGCGCTGGCTGGTGGGCAGGTAGGTATGTGGGCGAGTGGGCTGCGTGGCGGTGCGCAATTGCTAGAGGGCAGGGCGTCCCAGAGCGCAGGGGTTGTGGGGGTGGTTATGGTGCTACTTTGCGGCGTGGGGCGGGGTGGGGGTGGGGAAATACCAGCCCAACATAAACCGATCCCAACGGGGCTAGCCGTCCATTACCACCAAGCACCACGCCTCCCTTTCCCCCCTCCCGTCCAGATCATCGGCCCCCGCATCGGGCGCTTTGACGCGTCCGGCAAGGTGAACGAGATGAAGGGGCACAGCGCCACACTGGTGGTGATGGGCACCTTCCTGCTGTGGTTTGGATTCTACGGCTTCAACCCTGGATCCAACCTCACCATCGCGACCACGGTGCGCCCGCGGGTCAAGAGCGGGGGGAGGGTAATACTTAGTTAAGGAAGGAGAGGGGCGTTGCAGGGGAGGCGGCAAGGGGAAGGAAAGGGGAGGGCGGCACAAGGGTCATGGGGTTGCGGGAGGGAGACAAGGGTCGGGCGAGGGAAAGCCGAATTGTGCTGGCTCGCATGCTGACACAAGCCACACGGCACGCCACGCCACACGACCCCAAACCCCCCTGCCTCCCTGCCATGGTTAACGTTGGGATTGGAATGAACTACGCCCCCTCCCCCCGGCAGCCTGTACCGCTTTTCCATTCCAATCATCTTTGCAACCCCCCTTCCCCACCTGCAGGCCTCGGCCATCGTGGTGTCCCGTGTTGCGGTGACCACCACGCTGTCTGCGGGCGCGGCCGGGCTCACGGGGCTGTTCTGGCGCTACATGCGCACATCCACCTGGGACACAGTGCTGGTGAGGGGAGGGGGACGGAGGGGGGGGAGGGGGAGGGGAGAGGGAGGGAGAGGGGGCGGGGAGGGGGAGGGGGAGGGGGTGTGGGGGTGGGGATGTGGGGCGGAGGGGGAGGGGTTGTTTCCACATCTTCAAGCGGCAAAAGATACTAAGATGCATGGGCTCGGGGGGCGAGGCCAGTGGCACGGGTGATGGGGCAAGCGGGCACTGCAGCAGCTGCAGCTGCAGCTGCAGCTGCGACTACAAGCACACACGCCCTACTGTATGTAGCTGCGTAAACTCTGCCCTCACCGTTCCCCGCCCCCGGCAACCACACCTTCCTCTCCCCCCTCTCCCCCAGGTGTGCAACTGCTGCCTGGCCGGCCTGGTGGGCATAACATGCAGCTGTAGTGTGGTGGAGCCCTGGGCGGCGCTCATCTGCGGCTTCGTGGCGGCGTTCGTGTTCATCGGGTTCGAATACGTGGTGTTGTACAAGATGAAGATCGGTGCGTGGTGTGTGTGTGTGTGTGTGTGTGTGTGTGTGTGTGTGTGTGTGTGTGTGTGTGTGTGTGTGTTTGGGGGTTGTAAATACCAGTCCAAACTAAACCAAACCAAGCCAAACTAGCGGAGGGGGGGAAGCGGGGGGAGGCCGCGGGGCGTGAGGCGTGGCGTGCCTTGGGACTGCGGACCCTTGTCCCGCTCAACCCCGCCCTCGCATCTTACCGCCCATGCGACCCCACACCACAAGCCACCACAACACCACTACCCACCACAACCCACCATAACCCCCCACCATCCCACCAAACCCTACACCCACCCAACCAACCAACCACCACCCACCCACGTGCCGCCTATGCACACACACACACACACATGCCGCCTACACACACACACACACACACACACACACACACGTGGCCCCTGCCGCCCTGCAGACGACCCCGTGAGTGCGGTGGCGCTGCACCTGTTCTGCGGCGTGTGGGGGCTGCTCTTCCCCGGCCTCCTGGCGCAACCCACCTATGTGGCGGACGTGTACGGCGCGTACGGCTTCGGGCCGGATGTGAAGGGCAGCAAGAAGTGAGTGTGTGTGTGCAGGGGGGGTTGGGGGGGGGGGGTAATAGCAGATGCGGCGGGGGATTGGGGGTTGGAAGGGGATGGGGATGGGAGGCGGGGATCGGGGGATGTGCAGATGGGGGCGGGTCTGGAGGGGCGGCAGGGAGTTGCAACGGTTGTTGTGTATGAAGGTCGGGGGGGCGTAAATACCAGCCCAAACTGGGGGAGCCATGGGAAAGGGAACGCAGAGGCTCTCGAGCGCGGAGTGAGCGGAGATGCGTTGGATGGGCGCTGTGATCTTTGAGTTGTCGACGCCCATGCTGACATGCGTGAATCCACCCCCAACCACCCCAAACCATCCCAACCCCCCACCCCATTTACACACCCCACCCCCATTCCCCATCACCCCCATCCTCCCTGCCTGCCTGGCTGCCTCCCCATGTCCCCCCGCCAGGTTCGGCATCCTGTACGGCGGTCACGGCCAGGTGCTGCTGTGTCAGGTGATTGAGGCGCTGTCCATCTGCGCCTGGGTGGGCGTCATGATGGGCGCCTTCTTCGGGCTGCTCAAGGTGGCCAAGAGGCTGCGCGTGCCCGTGGACCAGGAGCTGGCGGGACTGGGTGAGCGGTTGGGAGGGGTGGGGAGGGGGAGGGGGAGAGGGGGAGAGGGAGGGGGGGGGGAGGGGAGAGGGGAGGGGAGGGGAGGGGAGGGGGAGGGGGAGGGGAGGGGGTGGAGGGGGGAGGGGAGGGGGAGGGGTGGGGGAGTGGTTGGTAAAGTAGGGAGTGGGAGGGGAGAGGGAGAAGGGAGAGGGGAGCGAGTGGCGGTTAGTTGGCGTGGTTTTCGAGGGA
>NC_057009.1:6483163-6484954 GCF_000002595.2 Chlamydomonas reinhardtii | reverse complement strand
GTGTGTGTGTGTGTGTGTGTGTGTGTGTGTGTGTGTGTGTGTGTGTGTGTGTGTGTGTGTGTGTGTGTGTGTGTGTGTGTGTGTGTGTGTGTGTGTGTGTGTGTGTGTGTGTGTGTGTGTGTGTGTGTGTGTGTGTGTGTGTGTGTGTGTGTGTGTGTGTGTGTGTGTGTGTGTGTGTGTGTGTGTGTGTGTGTGTGTGTGTGTGTGTGTGTGTGTGTGTGTGTGTGTGTGTGTGTGTGTGTGTGTGTGTGTGTGTGTGTGTGTGTGTGTGTGTGTGTGTGTGTGTGTGTGTGTGTGCCGCGTGGTGGGGCCAGTGTTGGGATGGGGGTTGGGGGGCTGGGGGCGATGGCGGTGACTTCATTGGGGTGGGGGCGGCTGACGGCGTGCGTGTGGCGGGGGTGCGTGCGCGGGGCTTCGTGTGTGGCGGGCGTCAGCAGCCTCTAGATGCGAGGTTGTAGCACACGATCCGGTCGCGCTTTGCGCATCCATTCCACGCATCCCTTTGCACTCCAGCCCACCCAACCAACCGCCACATTCCAACCACCACATCCCAACCACCACATCGCACCCCACACCGCTCCCTCGCCCCTCCTCCGCAGCCAAGCCCTTCGGCGCGCACATGACGCTCAACGACGTTATGGCCAAGGTGGTCAAGATCGAGCGGCAGGACAAGCCGCACGTGAGCGCCATAAGCTTCGACCGCAACGCAGCCAACGTGTTCCAGTCCTACCTGCAGGGTGAGTGGAGCCGTGTGGGGTTGCGGAGGGGTGAGGGGCGTGAGCGACCATTCAGGGGCACGAGGATGGGCATGGCCCAGACAGGGGGGGACAGGCGACTGGCAGCCGTTGGTCGTTTGGCGTGGGTGTTTCCAAACCGCCGCCACCACCCCCATTTCGCCTCATCTACCACAACATCTCGGCTCCGCCCCGCTGCTGTACCGATGTGGCTGGCTACACCCCGCTTCTCCTCAATTCATTATGAATGTAACACCGCCCCCCCCCAAGGCGCCTTCAACTTCTCCATCAAGCGCGGCGGCATCCTGTACGGCACCGTGTTGGAGGAGGAGGGGCCGGAGCCGGGCAAGACGGAGACGCACGTGCGTGTGGACTTCATCTACGAGCCGCCGCAGGAGGGCAGCGCCGACACCCTCACACTACAGCGCCACACGCCCGAGGAGCAGCAGGTGCGCCGCCTGCGGAGGCGCAGGGGCACTGGGGACCGGGCAGGGGATGGCGGCGGCATGGTGTGGTGGTTGTCTTGTCTACCCCTCCCCCGCCCATCGCCTAATCAGTCACGCCTGGAACCCACTGCCTCCCTCCCGCTCCTTGCTTGGTGTGGTTCAGTTTGGCCTGGTATTTGCAACCCTCCTCCCCGTAACTATATATAATTGTAATCCCCTCGCGGCCTCAGGTGGATCTTATCGCCCAGATGCTGGGCTACCGCAAGGTGGGCTTCATCTTCAGCCAGTCGGTCAAGGGGCAGAAGGCGGCGGCGGAGGGCGACTACATCATCAACAGCCAGGAGCTCATCGCCATGGCGGCCATGCAGGTGGGGCTGGGTGGATGTGTGGGTGTGTGGGTGTGTGGGTGGGGGTGGTGGGGGTGGGTGGGCGTGTGGGGCGTGTGGATGTGTGGGGTGCGGGTGTGCAGAGTTGTGGGGTGACCAACCGCCCCATGGTGAGTGTGGGTGTGTGCGGGGGGGGGCCTGTAGGAGTGTTTGGGGTTGGTTTGTCCCAACCCCCTGGAAAGCAAGACCCAGCAGGTGGGGTGGGGGGGGGGTTGGATGTTTTGG
>NC_057009.1:6468163-6478163 GCF_000002595.2 Chlamydomonas reinhardtii | reverse complement strand
TAGCGTGGGCGTGTATCCCTCCCACACCCACACTCACACCCATGCACCCACAGACCCACGCCCCCACACCTGTTGGTGAGTGACGCCACCAGCGGCTGCAGGCGCTGCTCCTCCTCCGCCGGGAACATCTGCCGCCAGCGCCGAGCCATCTCAGACAGACCCTGTGGGCGCGTGAGGATCATGAGATATCAGTGACCAAGTCGTCAACACATTGTAAGACTGCAAACGGCTTGCAAGCCAGCTGGCATGACTGCCTGTGCTACACCTTCTCACAACGTCATCTAAACAACCGTCGACCCGGCCCCCCCTCCCGCCTTCCCCCTCGCTTGCAACTAACGCCTCGGCCTGTGCTCCACTCGTTCAACTTGGTTTGGTATTGGTTATACCCCTCCCGCGACCCCCCCCTCCCCCGCACCGGACCCCGCTCCTCTCCACGCACGCACCCTGCTGACGCCCGTGCGGAACTCCGCCACCACCAGCGGCGCCAGCGCCTCCCGGCTGACGTAGGCCCAGCCGCCGCGCAGCAGCACCCGCCGCTGAGACACCAGCTCCGGCACAAGCGTCCAGGCCACCTGCACATACACACACACGTATGTGGTTCGTTTTGTTATTTGAAGACGCGTGTGCAGCTTTGCAGTTGCTGTGTGGCTCAACAGCGAAGCCGCCGGCAAGCCGATTGATGTCTGTAATACGTTACAATCGCCACGCCAGCCCTGTCAAAGCCGCAAACGCTCTACTGTTTGCAGTTTCCACTTCCCACCCACCAAAACCCAGCCCACGCACCTTGTAGAATTTGGGCTCGAGCTCGCGGGCATCCGCAGTGGAGCGTGGGCCCTGCAGCAGAAGGAGGCGTCGAGGGCAGGGCAGGGGCTCAGAGGTCAGCAGGCAGGTGCCGCAGCTCACTCCAGGCACCCAACAAATGACACCTAACAAGAGGCACAGAGCCCACCCGCCTCGCAGCCCCAATCGCACAGGACCTCACGCACATCCCCACGTACCCGTGTACTCCCTCCACCATCCCTCACCCCGTATCGCTCCCCCGGGCTCCCCAATCTTGGGTCGGCCTTCGACATGTGGCTCCTCGCACCCCCCCCCCCCCGACCCCCCCCTCCCACGCACACACGCCCGCACCCACCCACCCTCCCGCACACCCTCCCCACACCTTGACCACCCACCCACCCACCCACACCACCCACCCTCCCCACACCTTGACCACCCACCTTGGACTTGGCATCGGCGTCGTCGCGCCCGAAGTTCTCCACGCGACTGATGGCCTCGCGCGTCTCAAGATTAGAGCGCATCACCTGCAGACGGAGGGGGTGAGCGCAGGGGCGCAGAGGCGGGCAGGCACGTGCTACAGCTCACTCCACGCACCTCTTGACCGACATACAGGCACAGAGCCCACCCGCCTCGCAGCCCCATCGCGCGCGACCTCACGCACATGCCTGGGTAATCCTTGCACTCGCTCCGCGCCCGCCTCCATCCCTCGTTGCTCCTCCGGCTGACGGGCGCCTCTCCGCCTCCACTGCGCTGCATTCCCAGGTAGTGCCCCCCCTACATCCCCCCGTTGACCACCCCCCAACCACCCCCCCAACCGCCCCCCCCCACCCACACCCACACCGACACCCATACCCATACCCACACATCCACACACCTTGACGATGGCATCCCTGACTGACAGCAGCTCCGCGTGCGGCACCAGTTTGTACTGCGGCGCGTGCTCCGACAGGAAGTCTTCCTGCAGGCGGCAGGCGGCCAAGGCAGGAGCAAGGGCAGTGGGCACACACGCGTTGCTGGCCCTGCGACTGGCCCGCAAGCGCCAGACGCCCCTGCTGTGAACTGCACCAGCACACAGCCAGTACAACACATACACACATGCGCCCCTTTCCCTTGTGCTTTCCTGCACACACACACACACACACACACACACACACACACACACACAACCCACGTGCTCCTGGGCGCTGTACATTCCGAACTTGAGGCGAAACATCTCGCACTCCTGCGCAACGACAGGCAGGCAGGCAGCGGACAGGCGTTAAGAGGCGCTGGATTGGGACCATGAATTCAAGGTCACGGTCACGGTCGCAGCAGCGCACCCATCGGGGGGGGGCACTCTACCCTGCCGGCACGCCTCCTCCGCCCCTGCAAGCACACGCCCTCACAACCTCCCATAACCCCCCTCGCCGCACCTGCACCAGGAACCACTTGCGCAGCTCTGCAGTGCGGCAATAGGCCAGGCGCAGCACGTAGTGGGAGATGTTGTCGGCGCGCACCTCCTCCTCACGCGCCGCCGAGGTGGCGGCCGCGCCCGAGGCGCCGGCGGCCGCGGCGGCGGCTGCGGCCGAGGCGGTGAGGCCCTTCATGTGCTTCTGCTTGAGCTGGTTCAACTTATCCTGTGAGGTTGGGAGGTGCGGGATGTGTGTGGTTGGGAGGTGGTGGGTGTGTAATGGACGTGGGAGGATGGAGGAAAGGGCAGGAGGCGGAGGATGAAGGGTGTGGAAAGGAGGGAAGGGGCCGCGTGCGGGCATCACCCAGTCACCTCCGATGCTGGGACATGGATCCCACAGGGCGCCCCCAGCCCTCGCCTGCCTGCCGCCCCGCCCCGGCCTCCACGCACTCCACTCACGAGGTACTCCTTCTCGGTCTTGTTGGAGTGGCGCAGGCGGTAGGCCTCCATTTCCTTCAGCACTGCGGCCGGTGAGTAAGGGTAGGAGATCATGCGCGTGATGCATCTGCCGCTTCCGTAGTCCAGGAGAAACTCGGTTAGGCCAGTCTCAGCCGGGGAGGTCAGCCCCACGCAAGAAGGGGCACCCAGCAGGTTTGCAAGCCCCGCGCCTCACCCGACAGGCGCGCGAGAGCGAGCCGCTCAAACTCCTCGAGCGTGATGTTTTCCGAGGGTGGCGTGCTATACATGCTCAGGTCCGAGAACATGCGCTCGTTGCCCTTGCGTGCAGCATTTCCGCCGAGTTGGGACGTAAACTCGGCAGCCCCCGGCTTGGTTGTCGCGAGAAACTGCATATTTGCGAGCTGCCGCTAATGCTGGCCGCGGCCCGAGGCCGCGCTAGTTACGAGTGTTGTTCAAGTCGCTTTGCAATTGCCCTGGCTGGGACCTGGCGCTCGAGCCTACTGCTTGTTATATGAAGCAAGTACAATAGCGTCCTATAAGTCTTTTGTATGCGACTTGTCGCGTCAAGGCAGAGCAGGCCAGGCCCAAACTTGAATCGGTTGAACAGCGACAGACAGAACCGGTTCAGCTTGAAGCGTATTCGGTGCTTGCCAATGAATATATTAGTCTCAAAGAGAAGATTATTGTAAGCTTGGGCTTCAGTGGAAGGCAGCGGAGTTCGCGCGCAAATCTGCATGGACACGAAACGTGGCATGCCCCCCAGTCCCCAGTGCAGCGCCCCTTTACTATTTTTTTCCTCAATAAGCCGCTTCGCCGTGCTCCCGAACAAGGCATTGTTGATAGCTTGCATGCAACTTCCTGGGCCTTCCTGGGCCTTTCTTGGCATTGTTCGAACAGTATAAGCCCTTGCGGCCGCCAAAAAATGCTCTGCATGCCCAACTCCCAAGTAATGTCCAACTGCTTCAACATGACATCAACCTCGCGTCCTCCTCGCCGCAACATGCAGATGAAGCCTGCACCTGCAACGAACCGACAAATGTCTATGTGCGCCCTGCACGGCCCTGCGAATGTACTCTTCCAAGCCGCTCCCAGGTCCCGCGCAGGCGTGGCCTCCCCTGGCCATCGTCACGTGCCTATCTACGCAGCATCAAGCCATGGAATCCATCGCTACACCTCCTCAACCTGCCAGACCGGTCAACCCCTGCAACCCTCAACTTGGGTTCTACGCGCGCGCGCGCATCCACCACCTGCTAGGTCCTTCGTCAGTCGCGCACAACTCTGCGCAATCACTCACTCTCCACCTGCCCACGTCATCATATGACCCATACTCTTCGTTCCCACCGCGGAAACAGCCATCTCCGCAAACACCAATACCTCGCACACAGCAACTGTATCACACACATAGACATGAACTCACCAAACGCCGCACCTGCCTGTCACACAGCCTAAAGCTTCAATCCTGCCTGCCCGCCTGCCGTCAGCTCGCAGCCGCCTCATAGCCACTGCCTGCTGCAAGTCCCCTACACGCGCTCGTGCCACAGCCCTTTGTCCGCTGCGCTGCCCGCACCTCCCGCGGCCAGGATGATAGCCCGCACCTCCTCAGGGGGCCCCAGTCCGAACTTGGCGGCACGCTCCCACCTGCAGAGCGTGTGTGATAAGTGACAAAACAGGGAAGTCGTCACCGGTGCAGAGGGGGTCGGGGGTGGAGGTACGCGTGTGAGGGGTACAGAGCACGAACACGAGCATGTGCGGCCCCTGGTGCAGCTCAGAGGCAGGCAGCGGTCAGTGGCAGTGGAAGTGGTTGGTGGAACG
Source organism: Chlamydomonas reinhardtii (assembly GCF_000002595.2). NCBI lineage: Eukaryota > Viridiplantae > Chlorophyta > Chlorophyceae > Chlamydomonadales > Chlamydomonadaceae > Chlamydomonas > Chlamydomonas reinhardtii. The sequence continues at coordinate 6,473,722 of NC_057009.1, read as the reverse complement.
CCCGACGTGGTGCAGGGCCCCGCAAGCGTTGCAAGGAAGCCCCCTTGATGAAAGGCTGAAGAGGCCCGCTACGGTAATTGCTGTTATTGCATGCTGCGCCCGACCGCTTGCAACCACGTACCTCTCTAACCGGCTGATGCCAGCGCAAGGCCCGAACTTGGTTGTCAGGTCAAACTTGCGTAGCTTCTGCTCGTCCTGGCTCAGGTCCGCTGGACCGCACGAGAGCACAGGAATGAGGGAGAAGTGAGTTCGCAAGGCGTGGAAGAGGTCGGGGCTTGGGGCGCAAAGGGGCGCCCGGAAGTGCCGCTACTGGGGTTCCGCCAACTGCGTGGCGTCAGCCTCAGTAACCGCTACCAAGGCCTCTTCAGCCCGCGCCCAGAAATACATGACAAGTAATATGTCAAAATCATCGCTGTACTGTTGAGCTGGACTTCGAGAGCCTCCGCGGCGGTTCATGTGACCACCCCGCATTCAGAAGGTTTGGCGCCAATGCGACCCACCTCGCGAAACAGCGCCTTCGCCCTGGCTACGAGCCAGAACTTCTGGGGCTGGCGTTGCATTCTCGAGCTCCTGCGCCTTCCGCTTGCCACTAGCGCGAGTGGTTTTCGCCGGAGTTGCGGGCCCAACTGGCGCGCCCGGCTTTGCTTGGCGATAGACGCTTGAAAGCTTGGCATCCTTGCTTGAATCTTTCTTAGAGCTCATCATCGTTTACTTGTCAGGCCCCAGCGACAAACTTGTGCAGAAGTTTCGTCCGGTTGTTGCTTTGCCCAAGGATTTGCTTGAGGATATATTAATGTTCTGATGGATTGTGAACCTGAAGAAAGTTCGAGGCTAAGCTGGCCGGCGACGGCATACGGCGTGCATGGCGTGCCCCATGTGGGGTTGCCACCGTCGTGTCACTTCATCACTTGCATCGATGGCCTGTCGAAGTGTTAGTATCGTGGTTCCTCAAGGTCTCAGTCGAGCCCCTTGCGTATACGCTGTACAGCCTTTTAAGCGCAAAATGACAAACTCCGCACACAGCATCTAGTATGCTTGGTTCCCACTTCCCACGTTCCCACCTATCCCCACCGGTCTCACCGACGCCCCGGACCTCCACGGCCCCACGTTTCCCTGCACCCCACCCAGCCGTAGAAATCGGTAAACGTCCATAACATCCGTAACCCCCAGCCGGAGTCGTTCGGAGCTGCTGCACCCTTGCAGAACGTTAGCCACCTGCGCCATCACACCCCACCCCGCCTCCGTAAAATCAGTAACGTCAGACCCCCATACACGTTCTAACCTAATACTGCGTCGGATTCTGCCGCTCAACGACGCAAGTGCGGAGTGTAAGCTAATACTGCGGCGGATTCAGTCAACCCTTGCACTTCAGTCCTGAATACCCACATGAATGCGCAGCGTGGCACTGTGGCAGTGCCCAACACACACACATGGATGCTCGCCACCATGGGTCCTAAACCAAATGTGCCTCAGGCGTCGCGCCATGACGCCACTCCGCAGCAGCACTTCCCCCAACGCAGTAGATGGCTGTCGAGCACAACCCATTAATACCTTATCATGCCATCGGTCACGTGTCACTACTCGATCCGCATATGCGACACCTCAATCAGTGCATACGCTACACCGCTCTCACATGCTCTCAAGCTCGCGCGCAGGACGCCGCACGCCAAGCGGACCCCCTCCCGCCTGTATCAAGGTGCTACCATAGAGGTGCAGGGCTCGCCGCTGCGGAACCAGGCCAAATACATACTCACCGGCCGTGCGTTTCCTGTTCACAAGTATGATTAAGTTTCGTGTGCGAGCGCATGTCAGGTTGGCTTACTCAGCAGACCTCGTCGCTCACACATCGAGCACCACCCCCCGACACGTCTCCGCCCTGCATGCACTTCGGCCAAGACGTGTTGCAGGTGTCGACACACACCAAGCCCCTTTATTGCTGCCCGTGGGACTGCGGCCTCCGCTGCCACCCGCGGCCCTGGGGCCGGCACCGCCAACCCTCCCACGCCCACCCTCTCCCACGCCCCCATTAGGTCCACGGCACATGCCTCCCCGCCTCCAGCACGCCCATGCATCCTGCTCCTGCTCCTGCTGCTGCTCCTGCTCTGCCTCACAGCCGCCACCAGCTCAGCTTGCCCCTGCAGGCGGCTGTGGCCGGGTCCAGGTGCACGCTGTAGTTGCCGTGCGCCATCTCGCGCTGGATCTGTGTTGTGGCGTGGGAAGGGCGGGGTCCGGGGTCCGGGGAAGGGGGCAGTTCATTCCAACCCAAGTACACCAAGACCCAGCATGAGGGGTAGGGGGTTTCGGGGGATGCATGTCAACGCACGCGGCAGCGGTGCCGGCAACCGCGCCACTGGCGGCACTCGGTCTCCTAGGCCCGGCACTCCGTCAGGCCAGTATGCCCAACCCAAACCACCCCCTGGCACCACAACATCACCAGATACACACCACACATGTGGCTCCGGGTTTCGGGGACGGCATCGCATACACACTCCGTTTGGTTTCGTTTGGGCTGGTGTTTACAACTCCCCCCACGCGCGCGCACACGCGCGCACACACACATTTCCTGCTCCCAACCCACCATCTTGTACAGGTGGTTGTTGTGTCCGTACATGGTGCTGTTCTTGCTCTTCTTGTTGTACAGCGCCGAGCGCGAGTGCGCGCTGCTGCTGCTGGACTCCATGTGGGGGCGGTGCACCAGGAAGGCCCGCGGGTGCACCACCAGGTCGTAGCCCTCGTAGGCCAGCGTGCGGACCTGGGGGGTGGGGGTGTAGGTAAGGGGGTTACAGTCATGATTAATTCAGGAGTGAACGCGTTGGGGGTTGGGGGTTGGGGTTGCAAGGTTAGAACATTGGGAACAGGAGACAAGCAGGGGATCCAGGCACTGGGATCCAGGGGGCAGCAAGTAGGTAGGAGGTCGGGGGGTGCGACGAGGGGTGGGCGGGAGGTAGGTGATGTGAGATGGGAGGTGGGGAGGGAGGGCTGAAGCTGTGGCGAGTTGCAAGCGTGTGCCCCAGTTGCACCCGGCCCCGTCGCCCCGCATACGACTCTCGCTGCCCAGCGGCCCCCATCCTCCACCGATAACAACCCCCGATCCCACCCCGACCCGCGCACATGCACACGCACACACTCACGTGCACGATCTTGTTCTTGCCGTAGCCGCGGAACCGCGCATCCGCCCAGCTGCTGCCCAGCCGGTCCACGAACACCCACGGCTCGTAGCGCTCCTGCCACTGCACCGGGTAGGGCTCGGCGCTTCGGAACCAGGCCGTGTAGTCGGTGGGGCGGTGGCCGCTGGAGCCGGGGTCGAAGCGCACGATCTGCGGGGAGTTGGGGCGTGGGGATGGGCCGGAGGGCGCGGGCGGGGGCGGGTTACGGGGGCGGACAGGCGGCACGAAGGCGCGGTGTACGTGCTGCTGCCATCCTTCGCTTTTCCGCGACCGCCGTCTGCTCACGGCCTTTCCCTTCTCACCTTCTTCTTCTGGTAGTGTTCGAGCAGTCGCGACTTGCCCTGCTGCACCACCTTGTCGGCGCGGGCTATCTGGGCGCTGATGGAGCCGCCGCGAGTCACGAACGCCGGCAGCACGTAGGCAGGCCTGAGCAGGGGAGGAAGGGGAGGGGTGTTTGTGGGGGTGGGAGGTGCGGTATGGAGCGTGAGGCGGTGGCACGGTGGTGGTGATATGGTGGACAAGGCAGTTGGTAGGAGAGGAGGAGGAGGGGAAGTGGATGTGTAGGCGGTGCTCCGCTGAGGTGGCACCGGCATACCGTAGGCAGTTCGCACGCCCTAGCTAACTGGCTTCCGCAGTGGTGCCACCACCTCCCGCGCGTAACCCACACCCCGGTGATGGGTGGAGTCGAAGCACCAAACTCAATACTCCTTTCCCCCCGAAAGCGCATCCTGCAGTCGCAGGCTTCATCCTACCCAACCATACCATAGCCGCCATGTGGCAGCGCTTCACCGCCCCACTCTTCCCACAGTCCTGGCCTAGCCCGGCCTGCCCGCCCGTCCCTGCCCCGCCCGAACCCCTGCCCCTGTGCCCATCCCATCCCACCCCCTGCACACAAACACACACGCACCTGCCGCCCTTCTCCACCGGCTTGACCCCCAGCGGCTCCGCAATGGACTCCACGCTGGCGATTCGGCTGTAGCCGGTGCTGTACTTGGGCCCGTGGCGGCCCTCGCTGTAGGCCTTCGCGGCCTCCGCCGCCGCCGCCACGTAGGGCGCGGCCTTGGCGGGGTCGTTCATCTCCGCAGCCAGGCTGTCAGAGATGATGAGGTCCACGTCGATAAGGCCTGCGGCGGCAGCAGCCGGGCGCGGGATTACATGACGACGTCCGTGGGGGGCAGCGGGAAGAGGAGGGGTTGCAGGTTTGTGGCTGAGGCAGCGGAGCGCGAGAGGCAGAAGGCGCGTGCGCGTGGCGACACGGCGATGTGGGTTGGGTGGTAGGGGTAGCGGCTGGTGGCGCGAGCCGAGGACCGGCGCAACCCCGCGGCCCCGCGCTAAGGCTATCGCGCTGTGTTCCCGCGGTGTTCCCGCGGTGTTCCCGCTGTGGTCCCGCTGTGGTCCGGCGCTCACCAACGAGCGGCGTCCTGGCCATGAGGCGCGCGTAGTTGCGCAGCACGTTGACCGGGTACAGCACGAGCGACTTGCCTGGGAGGGGCGGGCGGGGGGGGGGGGTACATTCATGATTAGTTAAGGAAAGGGGGGGGTGAGGACGTCAGTGGGCGTCAGTGGGCGCCTCAGTGTGACGCGACAAGACCTCTCACAGCAATCAGCGCCCGTGCCCTCCTCCCATAGATCCGTCTCCAATGCTTTTAAACACGGATGCAAGGAGCCCAAGCACCCCACCCCAGCCCCGAAACCCTTCCATATGCACACGCCTCCCCTTTACCTTTCCCTTTCCCTTTCCCTTTCCCTTTCCCTTTCCCTTTCCCTTTCCCTTTCCCTTTCCCTTTCCCTTTCCCTTCCTTTTCCCCTCATCCCCCCGCTGCGCCCTCACCGTCCCTGTACGGCTCCGCCACCAACATGAGGTCCAGCTTGCAGGAGCCGTTGCCCTCCAGCTTGGCGTGGAAGGAAGCCACCTGCAGGGGGGGTGGCGGGGGGGGGGATAGAGGGGGGCCGGGTGGCGGGGTGGAGGGAGGGAAGAGCGGCTCAAGGGGGTGGGAGGGGGGATTGTGGATACCAGCCCAAACTAAGCCAAACTAGCGGAGCACAGGCAGAGGTGACAGGGGAGATGGCATGGTGGGTTCGCAGGGCTGGGAAAGCAAAATGGAATACTGGGTCCAGCAGGCCCTGCGTTGCTGGTGTTTCGGGGTGGGCAGTGCACGCCTATCCACCTGCCATCACCGCTGCTACCCTGGACCTTCCAACACACCCCGCACCCAGCCCTTCGCTTGTTTCGCCTCGCCTTGCCTTGTCCCCGCCCCGCCCCGCACCTGCCTCCCTTCCCTCCCTGCGCTCCTGTTACTGGAATAGCATAAACAACCTTCCTCTCCACACACATGCCTCTCTTTCCCCTTGCCCTTCCCCTTGCCCTTCCCCTTCCCCTTCCCCTTCCCCT